>NW_019417348.1:291290-313897 GCF_000390285.2 Anoplophora glabripennis | reverse complement strand
ATAATTTTCTATTCGTTTTTTTTTTCGAAAATATGGAGTTAACACTATTTGGCACAAACATGATTTAGGGATTTTATATTATAATATTTACTAATTGTGCGATAATACTGAGGATAATACTGATAAAAACTACCAGTTTAATTTTTTTTATTGAAATAGTACAAACAACAAAACAATAAATAAACTACATTCAATAAATATGTTTAAAAATATAAACATCAGATAATATTCATAAAAAAACTAAAGTTTAAATAAACCAACAACACTTTTGATTTTTAATAAACTGGATAGAAAAAACAAAAACAAATGTAATTATTATTCTTTAAACGGAAATGTCGCCTTTACATGTCACTTTTTCAGAATGGGATAACTCTTTATAAAATTGGTGAAATTGTGATGGCACCCATGGTAGCAAGCTCTGCAGGTGCTTATATTTCTTAGTAGAAATGCAGTTTGCTTGTTGTCGTATTGGAAGAAGGCTATCAGGAAATGTTATTCGTCTTCCAGTATGATTTTCCTTAGAGTACCATTTTCATGATATTCAATAGGTCTACATGCCATGACTAATTGTTTTGTTCTATTAGATATACTATCCATATCTAATAAATTACCGGTTATCATCAACACTGCAAAAACACGTCTACACACAATGAATGTGGATATAATACTAAAGTAAACCAACATGGTCTTGATATGTGTGGAGTTAATGCTCCGAACTCAAACTAATAGAGTATTAACTCCACATACACCTGCTGTTTAGCTCGGACTAAATTGATGTACTAACAAGAAACTTAATACTGTGGAAATGAAACAAGGTTAATATTAAATACACATACGATTGTCTAGCTTGGAGACAGGTTGGGATTTATTATTATTTAGCACTGTCTAGCTTCGAAAGTATCATGAGTGGGAGTTATTACTGTTTAGCATGTGAAAGAGCATAAGAAACTGTATTGGGCTGTCAAATAATTCCATTTTCGTAAAAATGGAGTTAGCTCTGAGGTACAGATATATTTCATCTTTATGACCATCATAGGTCTAGCCAGCTTCTAATGCCATCTCATCAAATGATAACACATGCGGCCTATCAAGTTCTTTCATTTTGTCTACTGCTGTTTTATGGGCATTTAGTAGGTGTTCACTTAACCCATTTACGGCCAGTGGTGCGTATACGCACCATCGACTTTTCTATTTTTTTTCTGTAAGTAATCATTTGCACATAGCTCTAGAATTTTAGATCATAGTTTATTAAGGTATATTTCAATATTATCTATTGTTTTTATTGTCCCTACCATTACACGTTTTTGTAACAACATTTATTAAAAATGGCAGTTTCCTAATTTTATGCAAAGGATAAATAAAGTTTTTATAAATCTCTATAAAAATTTTGTTGCCTCATTCTTTATGAATTTTCAATATCTCAAAGGTCAATTTACAAAGTTGCAACTATTGATTTCAAACAATTCAAATATTTTGTTCATAAAAAATGATGGTAAACTTATTGGTGCGTATACGCACCATTGGCAAGATGTATGTAACTCATAAATCTTGCCAGCTCAGACTTGCAGTTTCCGATAGCGCTGACCCAGGCATTGTATTTAGAAATTAGTTCAACTTATGCAGCTGGACAGTTCAGTGCGCCTATTGTGAAAAATAAATAGTGTCTAGTGTAAAATGGTTAAGTATTTGACTCAAAAAGAATTGGAGGCGGCTTTGGAGGACGCTTTAGATGAATTAGAAGCCAACGATGGTATGTGTGTAATATTTATATCGTTAGGGCACAATTGATAATTGGTGTCAATTACTTTTAGACACTATTGATGCTGTATATATTCCTCCAGTAGTAGACGAGCTCACTGACGAGGAAAATATCAATGACGAATTACTAACTGAAGAGTACCCTCCAAATGAAACAGAGATAGCGGGTTCGTTTGAAATACATTCGAATAACACAAAATATGATTTTGACGACTCTGACGATGAAACCCTCTCAACGAAAAAACGAAAACTTACAAAAAATATAAAAACAACAGTACCAGATTGGAGAAAGGGTATGATGACTATGTATGAGAAATTACCAGTATCGGAAGAAAGCAAGCAAGAGGAAATAAAAAATAATTTAGCTGAGAAGACCCCACTGGAAATATCCAACTTATTTTTCGATGATGAACTTCTCTCCACAATAGTAAATTATTCTCTGAAATATGCATGTGACAATAATCGACACGATTTTCAATTTTGTGTAAATGACCTGAAACGTTTCCTAGGTATACTGATATTATCAGGTTACCATACACTACCGCAAAGTGATTTGTATTGGTCTAACCAAGAAGACAAAGGTCTAGACCTAGTGCGTAAGTGTATGAGTCGCAATAAGTTTCGAAATATAAAAAGAAATTTACATTTATCTGATAACGCACAGTTAGACAAAAATGATGAATTTTCTAAACTTCGTCCTATTTTCAATATTATAAACAAAAAAAATATGCAGTTTGGAGTATTTGCGTATAATCTTTCTATCGACGAACAAATGGTGCCTTATTTTGGTAGGCATTCCTGCAAAATGTTCATAAAGGGTAAACCAGTAAGATTTGGTTTTACAATTTGGTGCTTGACTTCAGCATCCGGATATTTATTTCATTCTATGCCATATGGGGGAGCAAATGCATCCAAAGAAAAATTAGAACTGGGTCTAGGAGGTCAAGTTGTTGTGGATTTACTTTCAGTAGTGGAACATCCCGCAAATCATCGAGTTTTCTTCGATAATTTTTTCTCTTCGTATAAGCTCTTAACATTTTTAAATGAAAAAGGCTTTTTTGTTACCGGAACTATACGAGATAATCGAACCAGCAAATGTCCTTTAGAAAACGTAAACATTATATCCAAAAGAGAACGAGGCAGTTATGATTCTACTTTTGATGAAGTATCTAAAATTTCATTAGTTAGATGGAATGACAACTCGGTAGTCACTGTAATTAGTAACAATTTTACAGTAGAACCTTTATCTAACACAAAAAGATACAATCGTAAAGAACGAAAAGAAATCGCTATTCCCCAACCAAATATAATCGCTCAATATAATCAATACATGGGTGGCGTGGACTTGCATGACAATGGGATTTCTAACTACAGAATAAACATACGAGGGAAAAAATGGTGGTGGCCCTTATTTGTAAACCTAATAGATAGTACTATTGTTAACGCCTGGAAAATATTTAGATTGGCGAATAACTCTAAAATGTCGCAGTTAGACTTCAAATCATACATAGCACTTCGTTTGATCAAGGCAACAAATGCCCAAAATGTAAATTTGGGCCACCCTGTTGTAATTTCTGTTCCTGATGAAGTACGTCTCGATAACGTCGGTCATGTAATCATAAAAGAAAAAAATAAAGCTAGAAGACGATGCAAATTGTGTAAGAGCCACACTATATACATTTGTGCGAAGTGTAATGCCTATCTCCATACAGACTGTTTCGAGGCATATCACAGATAACTTCTACACGGATTCGGCCAGTTGTGCGTATACGCACCATATTTTTTCTTGGATGTCTTCTTTTTTTTTTTGTTAACATGTATAAATATGACTTATTTAATGTATTTTTAATTCTAAATAATAATAAATAACTTAAATTTATATCTAATTCAATGCTTGGCCGTTAATGGGTTAACCGAAACAGTGACCGCGAAGTGAAAGTATCGTAAACAGACGATAACCGAACTGTATCAAAGACTAATCCAAAGACACTACAGTGATTTAGATTTAGGAAATATCAAGGCGCTTGGTGTAACGCTTTACGCGACAACTTGAGCCGACCTGTTTATTAGATTTAGGATCACTAAGACTGCCATATTTTTTTTTGTATGTCATATGTTTCTCTTTTACCATGTTTATTAGATTAGCATGTTATGTATTTTGTTTGTTATCCAAATGCGAACTATGTTCCGAAAGTTCCTGTACCATGTATATTTTTCTTCAGTATGTTCAATAAATCTTCCAAACGAATAAACGTCGAACGCGACGAAATCTTTCAAAACCTTCAACCAAATTCAATGCCGAACCACCCGAAATAAACCACTTGTTGAGGAGGGGAGTGTTACAAGTACATCGCTTCTTGCGTGCCTAGAGACAAATAAACCCAAATACGCGAGCTGTACTCGATCTCGTCTTCGGATTTGATTACGATGTATTCGAGTTGGGCGAAATGTACTCGCTTGATACTTTTCGAGCTTTTGGGTTGGAATTTTTTTTGTTTTGTTTTNCTCTCACCATTTTGAATAAGGAACTCACTAGGAAGTGTATAAAATTTAGTCTGATATTTAGGTAGGTTGGTATTTTAAAGATTTTAACACTGTTTTTATAGTTTACTTTAGTCTTTGGTAAGTAATTACACTATTTTTGGTTCATACACTTCTCTTACTAGCCTGTAACAATAAAGATGTTAGGTTATATACTAAAAAGTCAAGAAGGAGGAGCCTGGGGCAAATGTAATCAGTGATAACATTTACCCCAGTCTCGCGATTACACTTACCCCATATGCGCATTTCCCTGGGGTAAATGTAATCACTGGTATAACATTTTTTGTTAACATCCAGATCCAAATCTGACAGCAGAAACAGATTCCTTGTTGAAAATTACCTAAGGGAGCAAAATATTACAACTACATAATAATATTTGCGGTTGTAAAAAAGAGATGAAAATCGCAAAAGACACTCACAGAATTAGTATAAATGCAGACAAAATAAAATAAATAGTGAATACCTTGAAACTGGAACTAAAAGTGGTTAAGAAAAAGTAATGTCGGTATAAAAAGGGTAATGTTTTCGAATTTTGAATAAAAAAACTTCCAAAATGCTATAAAAAAAATTACAAAGGGCCTGATTACACATGCCCCATGATTACATTTACCCCACTTCACCCTAACAAGAAACTTAATACTGTGGAAATGAAACAAGGTTAATATTAAATACACATACGATTGTCTAGCTTGGAGACAGGTTGGGACTTATTATTATTTAGCACTGTCTATCTTCGAAAGTATCATGAGTGGGAGTTAATACTGTTTTGCATGTGAAATAGCATAAGAAACTGTGTTGGGCTGTCAAATAGTTCCATTTTCGTAAAAATGGAGTTAATACAGTTTAGCTCTGAGGTACAGATATATTTCATCTTTATGACCGTCATAGGTCTAGCCAGCTTCTAATGCCATCTCATCAAATGATAACACATGCGGCCTATCAAGTTCTTTCATTTTGTCTACTGCTGTTTTATGGGCATTTAGTAGGTGTTCACTTAAACCACCATCAAATGATATACTGTGTAGTAAATTGTTTAAGGGTCTTTTTGAAAGCAAAGCAAAAATTAAACGCAACAAGCGATATGACTTTGGACTCTGCTTGTAAATTACAAGTGCTGGCAGCTTATCTTCTATCGTAAAACGTCGCCCTCTTGGAGGTTTTCCTTGTTGCGACAGTTGACACTTTAAAAAGTTAACAGATGCTTTATTCAACGATGGTATAGCAAATTCTTCTGAATTGCTTAACTTTAAAGCGGCTTTAATTTTTAATTATCCAAACTAAAATCTAAAAATTATGTGACCAAATATAATTAATATGAAAACACATTACTGATATATTGAAATTGTTAAATAATGTAATCATTCAAAGAAGTATCTTGTATATTTCATTCAAAGAAGTATCTTGTATATTTGTTGTACTATCACCCTTGATAAATACCAACATATAAAAAACAACTACTAGAAAAAGATTTTTAAAAAATGTGAGAGCTAATAATACAATATGTTTTTTAAAAAGGGATTTAGTAAAAAAGGAGAAATATTGGTAAGGTAACAAAAAAATCACATTAATCTAGTGTTAGAGTCAAAGATAGAAACAAATAAAACCAAGTCAATTAAATACAATTTTTAATCACCAAAAATAGTAAGACAACTCCGAACAATCTATTACAGAAAACTGCTCAAAGCCAATCTGTCTCTTAAAATCCTTATTCAGTATTCTTTCAACACTTCTCGTCCAAATAGTGGCCCCCTTGCCCTGCCATTCATTAAGAACCCATTTGGTTACAAATCAGTCTATATTACAAACACGTCAAGTTAAAATAAACTATTTTTAATATGATCCTAACACTAGTCATATTCAACACTTTTGACATTATCGTTTCAAAATGTCATTTATTTTACCAAATACTTAATTTTTTTATTGAATGAGGTACAAATATTTAATAACGGTTAATAATTAATAATGGATCCATTTATTGCATATTATTTTTCAATGTCTCTTTTCCAATTATCATAAACAATGTTTGAAGAATGTGAGTTTTCTGTATTGTGTTTACCATGTCTGATACTTGGTGCACGAAGTCTTTTATGGACTCACAATTTAATATGTCATTGCATAATAAATGAAGCAAATGTGCAAGACAACCCAATAGTACAATATGATCAAATTTTTCTTGTACTAATCCCATGTTAGCAGCATTGTCACCGATAACAACCAAAAATTTGTCAAGATTATATGTTTTCAGTACATTTTCAATTTGTTGCGATAAATATTTGGGTCGTGTCTGTTTTCTTCTGTGAATATAAAGTCGACAAACTGTGGCTCAGGTGTGGTAATGACAAAGTTAATTTCGGGGGTTATTCCATCTATCGCATTGTAAATGTAAATTTCTGGAACTGGTTAATTCTTTTATTTCACTTTGTGTGGAAGTATATTCCGCATCTAAATATGTTGTACTTATGCGGTTTCTGGATGGTAATGCATATGTTGGCCTGAGTTTTTTTAAAAACTATCCAAAGGGGATGTTCCACTAATGATGTTAAATTACTTGTAATTTATGGAAATGTAATTTTACTGGTAACATTTCATGTAAGTTACAAATTAGCTTCTAATTTATGTAATTTATGACATTTAAATTTTACGATATTTTAAAGTGTACTCAGCTTGTTTATCTTCTCAGTACTCAGCTTCTATAAAACTAGTCCTGCAATTCAATGATTAAAAAAATATATTTGTCGATTTTTATGTAAAAAAATAAAATTTTTATTCATATAAGTAACATTCATATAAGTGCAGCAGTAAAAATAAAATAAATCAAATCTAATTACAAATATTTAGGTTTCTATTTAAAACAGCTTATGTTTCTTTAAGCATTTGTTTTCTGGGACATAGGCCTTTTATTATCATTCCCTATTTTCGACAATTGAAAATGGAGTGCATTTGTATATATAGCACGGGCAAATAAAACCTTTAATTGATTATGCTCATCCTCTTTCATTCTATCAAAAAAAGTCGCCATAATATTGTTGGAACTGCTGCAGTTCGTAGTCATGGCCAAAGAAGCGCAAGATTTTGGAGTTTTTAACAAATAACCCGACATGATGGAATTATTTTTAACAGCACCCATATCAATTTTATTTTCTGATTTTGACTGAATGTGTACATGATTCTCATTCACCACCCGTAGAGGCAATTCATGATTATGATTTCTGAATTTTGATTTGACCAAGTCCAGTACATGAGTGCAATGTGCTAAATGAGATCTCATTCGTGTGGCTTTTCTTGCATATTTATTTTTGCAAAATTTACATTTAACGCAAGAGGTTTTCTCGTTTTCTTTTAAGGACTCCTCGTAATAATGCCATATTTGTGATTTGGATTTAACCATTGTTGTTTGTTAATTATTACTACCAATTTGATTTAGTAAAGAAGGTTATTATTATTAGGTTGTTTTGCATAACTTATCCGGATACCTGATCCTGGATTAAGTTTAACAACTAATGCCCGTTTGCACCGTTTACTATTTAAGCCAAGTTCAACTGAACTTGGTTTAATTTTAAAACTAGGTTTTAATAATCAGCTTTTGCACCACTTACTGCCGATTGTAGATTAAATTTAACTGGGCCTTAGGAATACTGTTTAGGGATTTTATTATGCTGCTAACTTATGTCCAGTTATGTTCGGAAAAAAAATATGTCAAAGTCAAATTCTCAAACTAAAATTTTAATATGAGTACCATCAATGACACCTAACACTCTAGGAAATGATGCCATTTTATAGATCTCATGTTGCACACTAACTATTTCTTCTGGGTTTGGCATTTTTGTGTATCTCTGATAAAGCCGAGGTATTGCAATTGATACTCGTACAATTATTCTGGACACTGTTGATATGTCCATCCCTGAAAAGTCTGCAATAGCAGACAAATGACCAGCACAAGCATAGAACCAATTGTTGGATAAGAGATACACGATTATTCCCAGAAATACAAAATCATGTTAAGAATAAAAGCTTTTTATAACTCCAACATTCTGATTGCCAGTTGCATCGTGTTCATGCCGACATGTTCGTAAAACTTACATATCACTTGGATATTCTAACTCCTCTTCAATTAAAGTTAGCAGATGTAATGTGGTCTCTTTTGTCAACCTAAATCTGCGGAAAAAAGTCATATTGTCTAGATTATGAAATAGATCATTTCTAATATATTATCTAGGAAATCCAAAGTCTATTTCATGAATATTAAAATCATCCAATACATCAAAGTCAGAATTTCAAAGTTCTTAATGATGTCTTAACACCACTCACTCATACACAGGAAGAAATGCCTATTTAAAAAAAATTATAACTAGCAGCTAAGTACTATCAATAGTGTCAATTTATATTTTCTCATTAATCCATGTTTAAGCGGTCAACATTAAGGGTTTAAATTAATCCTAGATTAATACATAGCTTTGAAAAGGTGCAAACAAAATTTTATATTTTAATCCAAGATCAGACTTAATCATGTATTAAACACTACGGTGCAAACGGTCATATATAGTCTAATAACAGGGTAAGGTACACTGCACACTCCACATAGACGTCTTAACAACACTCAACACACTCAACAATACAATACAACACTCAAAGTAAGAATAAAAGAAAGGTTATAAAACCTTGAATGTCAAAATTGAAATTGGCGCGATATTTAAAATTAAGTGTAAATTAACATTAATTACAGTAAGTTACATAATTTACGTAAGTTACAAAAATTACATAAATTACATCCGATATCTCGCGGTGCATAATATTACTGTAATTTTACAGTAATTTATGTAAGTAACAATTTGTCATTTACATCACTATGTTCCACCAACGATATAAGACTTCCACTGACATATATCGCTCTAGCTAGAGCTTGATTTAATTGATCCTACGACAAAAAATCCTATTTTAGGATAGCTCTAATTTTTATTTTTAAAATGTATGTTAATAAATTAGGCAATATTTCTTTAGGTGTTGCTTGTTGTTGAGTGCAAAAAATAGACAAATTCAGTATTACATTAAAGTTACATTTTTTATTGTGCTCGGGTGCAACAAAGATATCTCTGTTCCTCCATTTAGGTTTGCGCACAACAATACTGTTAGCCTTTCTTTAGCAACTTTTCACCAGTGCATTTTTCATTCTGGAACGTAAAAATTTTACTTTGCAAAGCTCGATAATAAAGTCCAGTCTCGTCAGCGTTGAAAAATATCATCTGGTGAATAACCGCTTATTAAGCTTGGGAGTTTTCTTTTCCACTCTGACACTTCATCAAAGTTTATATTTGCTGCTTCACNCAGTAAAAATAAAATAAATCAAATCTAATTACAAATATTTAGGTTTCTATTTAAAACAGCTTATGTTTCTTTAAGCATTTGTTTTCTGGGACATAGGCCTTTTATTATCATTCCCTATTTTCGACAATTGAAAATGGAGTGCAACTTGTATATATAGCACGGGCAAATAAAACCTTTAATTGATTATGCTCATCCTCTTTCATTCTATCAAAAAAAGTCGCCATAATATTGTTGGAACTGCTGCAGTTCGAAGCCATGGCCAAAGAAGCGCAAGATTTGGAGTTTTTAACAAATAACCCGATATGATGGAATTATTTTTAACAGCACCCATATCAATTTTATTTTCTGTTTTTTACTGAATGGGTACATGATTCTCATTCACCGCCCGTAGAGGCAATTCATGATTATGATTACTGAATTTTGATTTGAACAAGTCCGATACATGAGCGCAATGTGCTAAATGAGATCTCATTCGTGTGGCTTTTCTTGCGTGTTCATTTTTGCAAAATTTGCATTTAATGCAAGAGGTTTTCTTGTTTTCTTTTAAGGACTCCTCGTAATAATGCCATATTTGTGATTTGGATTTAACCATTGCTGTTTGTTAATTATTACTACCAATTTGATTTAGTAAAGAAGGTTATTATTATTAGGTTGTTTTGCATAACTTATCCGGATACCTGATCCTGGATTAAGTTTAACAACTAATGCCTGTTTGCACTGTTTAGAATTTAAGCCAAATTCAACTGAACTTGGTTTAATTTTAAAACTAGGTTTTAATAATCAGCTTTTGCACCACTTACTGCCGATTGTAGATTAAATTTAACTGGGCTTTAGGAATACTGTTTAGGGATTTTATTATGCTGCTAACTTATGTCCAGTTATGTTCGGAAAAAAAATATGTCAAAGTCAAATTCTCAAATCACAATTTTAATATGAGTACCATCAATGACACCTAACACTCTAGGAAATGATGCAATTTTATAGATCTCATATTGCACACTAACTATTTCTTCTGGGTTTGGCATTTTTATGTACCATCTCTGATAAAGCCGAGCTATTGCAATTGATACTCGTACAATTATTCTGGACACTGTTGATATGTCCATTCTTGAAAAGTCTGCAATAGCAGACAAATGACCAGCACAAGCATAGAACCAATTGTTGGATAGGAGATACACGATTATTCCCAGAAATACAAAATCATGTTAAGAATAAAAGCTTTTTATAACTCCCAAAATTCTGATTGCCAGTTGCATCATGTTCATGCCGACATGTTCGTAAAACCTACTTATCACTTGGATATTCCAACTCCTCTTCAATTAAAGTTAGCAGATGTAATGTGGTCTCTTTTGTCAACCTAAATCTGCGGAAAAAAGTCATAGGTATTGTCTAGATTATGAAATAGATCATTTCTAATATATTATCTAGGAAATCCAAAGTCTATTTCGTGAATATCAAAATCTTTTTATTGTGCTCAGGTGCAACAAAGGTATCTCTGTTCCTCCATTTAGGTTTGCGCACAACAATACTGTTAGCCTTTCTTTAGCAACTTTTCGCCAGTGCATTTTTCATTCCGGAACGTAAAAGTTTTACTTTGCAAAGCTCGATAATAAAGTCCAGTCTCGTCAGCGTTGAAAAATATCATCTGGTGAATAACCGCTTATTAAGCTTGGGAGTTTTCTTTTCCACTCTGACACTTCATCAAAGTTTATATTTGCTGCTTCACCGGATATTGCTCTATATTTTATATTATGTCGTGAGCAAAATTTGTCCAACCATCCGTTGGAAGATTTAAAATTAATGTTTAGCTCTTGAGCAGCTTCTAAAGCTTTTTCTTTTATTATAGGTCCAGACACCGGAATATATTTACTTCTGACTTTACAAAACCAGTCATACACTACAGAATCGATAGCACGACCATCAGTTTTAAGTGTCTTTTTCTGCTGTAGATTTCCATTTTCACTATACAACTTTCTCAGTTCTATTTTTTTCTTCAAAATGTCACTTGCGTCTTTCCCATTTTAAATTTTTCAGACAAAACTCGTACACTACATTTATCCTTTTCGGAGCAGTCTATTACAGATATTTTTTCTTCGAGACTTAAAAACCTTCTCTTAATTGGATACGTTTTAGTGGTTTGAAGTTTGAACTCGTGAACACAATTGAATACAAAATTGATTTTCTGTATCTGTCTGTAAAGAGCAATTGGCCAATTGATTGGCCAATTCAAGGCTTGTGTAGTAATTATCAGTTATGGTCGTTCCACCACAATCTAACAATTGTTCTGATAATCCCATTACAACTTTTGTAAGAACACTTGTGCCTTGATCGCGTTCTTTACCACGGTATAATCGCATGTTCCATGTATAGCCCTGTTCACTACACAGCTTGAATATTTTCAGAGGCATATACTGCCGGAATACAATTCTTCATCGGAAGGGTATAAGCGACTTGTCTATACAAAATGTTCCTCCGGGCGTGTATACTTCCTGAAATTTATTTACAAATAGTTTTAGTAAAGGTTATATTTTATATAGACGATCCCCCCGAGGACACAAATCATTGTCTGTAAAATGCCAGATTTGCAGAAGAATTTCAAATCTATTTCTGCTCATTATGTTAGAGGTGACGTTATTTTTGTACATTAGGTGTTTGCTCCAATAATGGCGAATTGTTGGCATTTTTACCAGACCCATGTACCCCACCAAACCAAGAAATTCTATTGCAGAAAGTAATTGCGTTGCGTACGGATTGTTTTGTTCAATCATAATGTTAATAATTTCATTGTCAAGAAAAACAGAACAATACTTAAAATGGATTGCAACCCACTAAGGCTCCTGCAAATTCTGGGCTAATACCTTGTATACTTTTATAATCTTCTCCAAAATTTAAACGATTTCCTTCATAGATCGTTTCGGGCATGTAAATTGGGATGTTCATGGATTCTGAGCTTGATTCTCTGACATCACTGGATGATAAATTTCCATATTGCTNATTGGCCAATTGATTGGCCAATTCAAGGCTTGTGTAGTAATTATCAGTTATGGTCGTTCCACCACAATCTAACAATTGTTCTGATAATCCCATTACAACTTTTATAGGAACACTTGTGCCTTGATCGCGTTCTTTACCACGGTATAATCGCATGTTCCATGTATAGCCCTGTTCACTACACAGCTTGAATATTTTCAGAGGCATATACTGCCGGAATACAATTCTTCATCGGAAGGGTATAAGCGACTTGTCTATACAAAATGTTCCTCCGGGCGTGTATACTTCCTGAAATTTATTTACAAATAGTTTTAGTAAAGGTTATATTTTATATAGACGATCCCCCCGAGGACACAAATCATTGTCTGTAAAATGCCAGATTTGCAGGAGAATTTCAAATCTATTTCTGCTCATTATGTTAGATTTGTAGTTATTTTTGTACATTAGGTGTTTGCTCCAATAATGGCGAATTGTTGGCATTTTTACCAGACCCATGTACCCCACCAAACCAAGAAATTCTATTGCAGAAAGTAATTGCGTTGCGTACAGATTGCTTTGTTCAACCATAATGTTAATAATTTTATTGTCAAGAAAAACAGAAAAATACTTAAAATGGATTGCAACCCACTAAGGCTCCTGCAAATTCTGGGTTAATACCTTGTATACTTTTATAATCTTCTCCAAAATTTAAACGATTTCCTTCATAGTTCGTTTCGGGCATGTAAATTGGGATGTTCATGGATTCTGAGCTTGATTCTCTGACATCACTGGATGATAAATTTCCATATTGCTGTTGGTTTGTCTCAATTATCGGATTCTCCAATTCCCTATTGTTATCATCTGGATATAAATCCAAGTTCTCGACATTTTCAGTTGCGTGATCATTTGGATTTGCCAAAGTGTCTGGTGAATTATGAATATCAGGAATATGTTCTTGGTTTTCGTTGACTGATAGATTCTATAAAAGCGATATCGAACAAAAATGTAAATTTATACTTACCTGTAATAAATTCATTATTGCCAACGCCAGCACAATCCGAATCAAAATTCAAGTCACTGTCAGTTGGATTATAATTTGGATCTGCTAAACTATCAGTAGAACTGTATGGATCATTATTAGACTTGCCACTTCTGAATTCTAATAAAGGAGCAATCAGTAAAATTATTTTTTTTTAAAAACATGTTCTTACCTTCATTTGACATTTTCATCGAATTCTTCGTTGATTAAATAATAAAAGAAGAGCTAAAGTACATTTGGTTAGTGTGTCATATTCATTTCAACATTTTCATTATTCATTATTTTCTCATAAGCTTCATTAGCCAACGAAGAGGTGTACTTATTAAATCGAGAAACATCCTCCGCGGTAGGTAGTAACTTTGGGCTGTTTGGACTGTCTCCTCATTTAGAACTTTATTGGCGAGGCTGCCGATATCATTGCACCAATGCGCTGTTATCATTTTATGTAAATGGGAAATTTATGTTCTTTTTTCCTCCTTATTTTCAAGTTTTTCTATTATAAGGGTGGTGACAGCCTTTTTGCAATGCGGCATACAAATTTTTTGATTCATACCCAGCTGAAGTGCTAAAGAGGGGCTTTCAAATGTCAGAGTATTGGCTTCATATCCGGCAATTACTTTAGTAGCTGCCTAAACATAAGTATACATTACAGATTTCAAAAATAAATTTAGAAATTTTGAAACAGTAGTTGATCTCATCAGAGCAATAAGAAGTTCAGCCATATTACGAATTTTTTGAGATTAAGTACTTGTTTTCTCTTATGTTTTCTCAATATAAACTCTCCACAGAGCCAATGATATTTTATATCGCCATAATTTTTTAATTATTAGTTTTGTATTTATATTGCATTGAGACTATTACATTTCACTATATTTACTTATCATATACTAATTTTGACCATTGTTTTTTGTTCTTTACCATTATTTTTGTTTCTGTCCATTTCAGTTTTCTTTTCTTCAAGATTGCTGCCACTTCATCGTTCCAAATTTTCTTGTCTTCTTTTACTTTTTTTACACTGTATTCGTGCTTCCCAAATTCTTCTAACTTGACTATTATCATTCATTCTGCTTATATGGCCGTATAGTTGATTTCTATCAATGACATTAAGGACGGATTCTGCTCCTAACTATTCTCTTACATGTNATAATTTGGATCTGCTAAACTATCAGTAGAACTGTATGGATCATTATTAGACTTGCCACTACTAAATTCTAATAAAGGAGCAATCAGTAAAATTATTATTTTTTTTAAATATGCTCTTACCTTCATTTGACATTTTATTCATGTACAAAGCTATACTAAGAATTCTCCTTGAACGATTACTAGCCATTTTCATTAATTTTTTTACAACACACTTTTATAATGCTAACAAAATAGTGGTTATGAAACAACTAAATGAAATTGTGTTATTGTATGAGGCTTAAGCGTAATAAGATTATGTGTATGCCCCAGTCCAGTCTATATTTTTTCATTTTCTTAGAAAATAGGGTAGGGACAAGTTTCGAACTTTTGTCAAATACAATGACCCTCTTAAACATGCCGCATAAAGATTTTTCAAAGTCTATGAGACATGATAACATTTCCTCTTGATTTGTGTTTTCAGGTCTTTCGTAACTTTCGATATCTAGAAATTGAATTCCTCGAATTCTTCGTTGATTAAATAATAAAAGAAGAGCTAAAGTACATTTGGTTAGTGTGTCATATTCATTTCAACATTTTCATTATTCATTATTTTCTCATAAGCTTCATTAGCCAACGAAGAGGTGTACTTATTAAATCGAGAAACATCCTCTGCGGTAGGTAGCAACTTTGGGCTGTTTGGACTGTCTCCTCATTTAGAACTTTATTGGCGAGGCAGCCGATATCATTGCACCAATGCGCTGTTATCATTTTATGTAAATGGGAAATGTATGTTCTTTTTTCCTCCTTATTTTCAAGTTTTTCTATTATTCTGCTCCTAACTATTCTCTTACCATGTCATTTCTCTGCCTGTCTCGTCTGGTTATTCCTTTAATTTTTCTTAGATGTTTCACTGCCATAGGTTAGTATTGATTTTATTGTATTTTAAAGCTTTGTGTTCTTCACAGGAATTATCTTTTGCTTGTATAACCATCTCTTTTACTTTAAATCGTTGTTTTTTTATATTTCCACAATTTTTTCTTAGTTTTAATTTAATTTTTTATTTCTAAATTCCACCATCTTGTCTGATTTTTGTTTTTCATATTTTCCCACTAATTTTCACTCATTGCTATTTTTTCTTCTGCCTTTTCCTTAAATTTATTTGCTATATTATGTATATCTTGTAATTTGTATTTTGTAATTACCTCGTTCGATTTCATTGCATTTATAATTACGGGACTTAAAAGGTCTCGAGGGTCGAAAATTTGAGCTGGTAGAGAAAGAAATGATCTTTTTGTCACTTTGATTTGTTTTGAATTTCATTGTATAGAATACAGCAGGTTATCTGCATTAGGGTCCCAAAGAATACCCAGGGCCTTATTTTGATCGTCATTATCAAATTTAATATGTAATTGTTGAGGATCATTGTGACTATTTAATTGGTAACAATTTGTAGGTTGATTTTTATCAGATACTTATAAAATTTATTGTAAATTGCTCAGATTATTTTGTACTAGTACTTGATGGTACATTTTCGCTATGTCTGCGGGTTATGATACATGTATGCTTGCGGAAATGTAATAATATGGAGAATAAATTCTGCTGTATTTTAGGGTCGACGTATTGAGTATCGTTCAATGAAATCCCGCTTGACGTTTTTGCGGATCCGTCAAAAACTACACGAACTTTTGTTGTAACACTTGTTTCATTTATCACAGCATGTTGAGATAAATAAAAATGAGGATTTGAACTTGAAATTTCCGACATTTTTGTCATGTGAGCTAACTGTTCATATTCCGTTAAAAATTTTATGTATTTGTCTCTTAATTCTTGGTTAACTTCCAATTGTTTCTCTAAGGAGTAAAATCTTTTTAATGCAGATTCTCTGGAAGCGCCAAGCTGGTGTACGTTTGATTTAAATGAGATGTTTACTATGAATCACTCTGTATCGGTGCATTCTACTGTTTTTGCAAAGTGATTTTTACAATGCAATTCATCGCCAGAATATTGATTATAATCATCAACGTTATTAATAGTTGTGCTAGTATATACCATTGAATTATGTAGGTTATCTTTATTTTTGCCTTGAATGAAATTTCTTTCAAGAATTCATCCCAGTTTAGTAGTTTATAGCATTGGTTTATTTTTCCCCAAATTGTGTTGTCCTACCCATAGTAATTCCCAGAATATATCTGCTCCCAATAAGGTAATTACTTTCATTCAAATTCGTTGCGACTAATCATTACTATATATTATTACCGACAAACCGATATTATGTGTGCAAAAATTTGCAACGGTGTATGAGTTCATAATCGTCGATAGAATCATATAAGACATATATGCGGACGATAACGCGGTAATAAATAAATAAAGTAATGCTGTTTGTCTACACATATTTAACTTTCAAAGTTTTTACTAGAATTACAAAGTGCTTATTTAAATTTTGAAAATTACTCTTCCTCTCTCTGAAATACTTATAGTTGACAATATAATACATCCGTTATTTTTTACCCCTCTGACGAATATTATTTTTATTCATGCAATAAAGTGAAATTTTCATATCTCGCTAAGTAAATTATTATTTTTCAGGACTTAAAAGACAAGAACCCTGTGATTTGCGAAACCTGCCACCAAAGCGTTCAACAAATTTGCAACTTCCTCCAAAGCTGCATGGATGTAGAAGAAAAAATAATGGACTTTCGTAAACGTAAAGAAAAAGACATTACGTTTATCGATTTAAAGGACGTGATACAATTTTCATCGGAAGAACAGGAGGAAGGTCTGAAACAAAACGAGATGTGTGGCCCAGAAACGAATGTGCCTGAAAGTAACATTAAAACGGAGGCTTTCATGGAAGCTGACTATTTGAATGTGTGCATTAAAACCGAAGAGCCCAGCAACGATGAAATAGAAATTGAACCCGAGGAACAGATCACACTGAATGAAAATATCAATATCAAGAATGAGGAAGTCGATGTTAAATTGGAAGTAACTTACAGTGAAAGGTAAACATAAACTCTATCTCTATTTGTACCTATTTTTCTTTAATATTGGCATGTGTGCAGGGTGTTTCTATAATTTTGTAAAACAACAAGCTATATTTTAAGTGCAATCTTTTTGATGTTACCGTGGTAAGTCGAAAAAATGAAAGGAATTGCTTAGGTGTATTGATAAAAATCAGTACAGCAAAATATCTTGAGCAGGCTTTGTCCATTGCTAATTTTGTGTTCGTTAAGAGATGCTCGTTAAACAGAGAAAATACTTTGTAACACAAATAGTAATACTTACTCCTCTCTGCAAATAGTACACACAATATAAGATATAGAAACATGACGAAATAAGCATACATATAAAGTAATTTATGTACATACATACATACATATGTAAATGCATATATTCTCAAAAAAGAAAAAGAACTGATCGAGTAACATTTAAGAGGACTGACTACCAAACCCAACTGCTCTAATTGTAAATGAGGAAAAGGTCGCGTTCGCTTCTAAATGTTCTTTAATATATTTTTATTGTTTTTATGCTAGTATTAAATAAATCTTCCTGGGCGCCAACCGATGTCTTATAACGGATAGAACAACAAAATAAGGTAGTTGAAGACGAGCGTACCCACACAAAAATTAATAAGGTTCACTGATTAAACCACTTATATCTATTAAAATTCGATTAAATATACAAGATAGTAAATGATAAAAAAAATTTGCCATAAATAAATGACAAACAATAGTTAATTACTTTTAATGTAATACTTATAACAATTTATACTTCAGACATTGAAACTACCCTAGAGTAAACTGTAGGTTTCCACCTATGGAATAATTGGCAATTCCGTGGAAGTTTAAAATTAGCTCCTGCTAACTCAGGGGTCAAGGGGGGATCGCTTTCCGTAAGATCGGAAACCTTTGTCTCTGCTGGTCACTTGTTTAGGTGCCAGGTGATTTACCACTGGTACTAAATTACTTTAGGGAATTCGACTTAATAAAAAGAGAAACAAAAATTGAAATACATCTATTCAAAATATAGAAGTTAGTTACATTTGCAATTTTTTTACCACTACTTTATATTAGGAATTAATTTAAAATTGTAAGTTACTCAAATAAATATTAATCTAAACTATTGATTACTGGAAAAATAGAAAGGTTATACAGAACGTAGTGATATGTCGTTTAGTCCTCTGGCCAATACAAAAACACCTCACCAACAGTACAATGGATATCAAATTGCCTGCCTCCAAGTGCCTCAAGCGATGGTCAATTAGTCAGATGAACTGGAACCTTCCATGCTAATGGTGTGCATGGTTATAAGCGGAGAAAGCCAATGGTGGTAGATGTCAATGGCTTATGACAAGTGGTCCAGCGACAGCTGCAGTGGTGGCTCGGATGGCAGAGGCGTACACGAAGATCAGACCCAGGCTGTGTACGAGTACTCGTTATGCCTCGTAATTGTGTCAAAGGCCAGAGCAGGTTTACATGGAAAATATTTTCAAGTCGGATTACCAATAATGTACAATAAGTTTTAAAAACAAGCAAAAATTTTCAAACGTTACAAATGTGAAAATAGGTTACTAACTATGCTACGTATAATTAATGATGATTAAAATTTTAATTAGTGACAGGGACTAAGTCTCACCCTGTATCCAAACTTTTGAAGAAAGTTCGTAACGATGTAAAGAAAACTGGGTGAAAACATAATTTAAGCTCAATAACAAATTACTCGTTGACTAAAATTTACAATAACAATTCTACTAAAAAAATTGCAAAAGTTAAAATTTGAAAATGAAAATTCCTTTATCACAACCCGAAGATATTAATGAACAGAAGTGACAATCAAGAAGGTACTATACAATTGAAATACGGAAGTAAATAAAATTAGTTTTGCAAATAAAAATCACCAAAATTTGCAAAAAGGGTGTAGTAAATATTCTTAAAATTTCAACTAAAATGACCGGCTAAAAAGTATGATTAAAAACGAAATTGACAGTGACTAGCTCACAAAATGGCGGTAACGGATATGACGTAGGTATACTGAGAATTCTAGAACATTCGATACTAATAAATTTGGAAAAAAAAACTACAACGATTGCGGTAATAAGCAAGGAAAAATATAAGTAACAATATATGTAGGGGTTAGGACAGTTGGAAAATCGTGAATCGATATTTCGGCTAGATTTCAGATAGATTTCGGCAGATAGGCTACTCACGGTTTACAACACCATTACACTTGTGAATTCCCTGTGATTCCAGAACCCACAGAAACTATAACTACTCTTAGCAGTTAAGCCCTCACCAATTAAGAAAATCAGTAAGAACGCATCTGCTTGAGCGGAGCACGACAAGGTGAAGGTCCTAAAATTTCGTTCACACATACAGTGGACTCTCCAAAATGAATTTTTCTGATTCAGGGAACCACGGGGATATCCAGCAACCACCTGTATATAATCACAGGCTACAATTCGGGACTACGTTATAGTAACGAACACTCGAGACTATACACGCGAAAACAAACCCCAAAAAGCAACGTATCTGCTATCTGCACGAAATACATATTAAACTTTACATTATGATTGTACACTCTACTTTAACTAATTACACAAAAATCGATATTCAAACAATGGATGACTGAGATTAACTTTGATTTTCCAAATTTCCACGCCTAATTAACAAACACGTCCGTCCCTCTCGCGAATCTCGCCCGATCTCCTAGTTGTTAGTTTTCTCTCCACAGTGCCACCGTGAATTTGACAAATAAAGAATTTAGCATTTAAAAATCGGGTAACCATACCTACTCATGCGGATGCTGAGGGTTAACTAATGGTGATCTACTAATAATAAGCTTGTGTATACTTACTGTATACAATGTGATAAAACTCGTTACAACATGTAAAGATAACGTCGCACACAATTAATTTTAATTAACGATTTTCATTGGATATCGAAATTTAAATACTGTTGTGAATTTGAAGTGGACTGTATTTTTTTTGTATGATGTGATTGAACGAAATAAATGATTGAATGATTTAATTCTTAAATTATGATTTGCTTTTTACAAAGTTTTGGAGTGAACTGCAATCTATAATGTCTGTGTTGTAACTGTCCTTAGATAAAAGATATATACAAATATACATGGTAAATGTCTGTCAACGGGTGACGCCTCGATTCCCTAACACTGTTCTTGCCACTCTTACCTCACTTCGTAACAAATACATTTGTTCAAAAATAGTTTTTTTACGATATCATATATTCTAAAACTAATACTAATTATCAGACAGTGAATCTATATACTTATATTTTAAATTATTACAATTTCCAATATATTTCTTTTATATTAATTCTAACGATTTCGAATTTCCAAATGGATCCACGAGATCCAGAAGATAAGTGTAAAGGCGGGTATCCATTTGTGTCAAATGCCCCGTAACGTAACACCGAACATGTTACGTTACAGCTAGTAGAGACGGAAAATTGTTGCATGGTACTTGTAACAAATTTGACACGCGTAACTAATCCGGGACGAACCATCAGTTGTCGGTTTTTAATCGTCGCGTCAAAGAGATGCAACAGTACTTTCTGCCAACACGTTGGGACGCGGTTACCCTTTTGGCCGTAACGTTGCCTGTTGCACATGTGGTTTTGTCTTATTTTTGTTTCGTCAGTCTTTTGTATATGGTCTGGGGTCAGTTTGTTTTCTGCAGTGACTAGGAAGAGTGTGTTTTTCTGTGTTTGTGCAAAATCAGTGGGGTACATTCTAAAGAAATTTTTGTACAGTCCACTTATATGTTGGAATTTTAAATCCGTCAACAAACTTGATCCACTATGTATCGTCCTACTCTGATACAGTTTTGAGATCCACCATCGCGGAGATTTCCGTTTCTTATTTTCTTATTCTTCAAAATTGTATGATGAATAAAAATATATGACGCTGCTGCTAACTGCAATTGCAGTGACGAATCCATTATTGCAGTCAGGTTCATACTGCGAGTTTATTCCCTTGTTGTCTCGTAACCTTATTTTGTTACGTTACGGAATGAATGATACGACCAAAATCACACATACTTTCGCAGCGAACCATGCCACCTTTTGCAACAGGCCGTAACATGTTCATTGTTACGTTACGGAGCTCTGCCACAAGTGCCTTAAGAAGTACACCTTAACAGAAATTAGACCGTGACGAACACACTATATGTTCCCCATTGGCATCCAGACTAATGTAAAATTAAGCGACTAAGAAAAGCGACCTAAATAAATTTTTATCCGACACTTGTATACAGGGTGTTTCTAAAATAGGGTTACAAACTTCTGGTGCGTTTATAACTCATTAAAATAAGCCAAAAAGTTCCTATTAACATGTGCCCTAAAACGCACCCTTAGGAGGTTATATGCCCTTAAAAGGGCTCAAACAAAACTGTTTTTTTTTCTGTTATTGACAAAACGGTAGCAAATAAATAGAAAAAAATTTATGGGTCTTACATAACTTTTTACATTAAATAACATGGGCTACTCCGTTTTTCGACATGCAAATCATATGCGTCCCATTTAGGTTGGCAAAAGGGGTTTTCGGCCCGTAATTTAATTTTTTTTATTTCAATTTTTTTACAATTTTCTTTACAGATTTATAAAATCTTAACAATTTTACGTAAAAAATGTTATCTTTGTCCAAATCGATATTTCCAATGGTTTTCGAGTAAATTAAGTTTGAAAATTACTCTGCTCTTTAAGTTATTAGGCCAAAAATTACAAAAATCTGTTTACCATGGCAAATAAAAGACTAACGTTGCCACAACGCTTAACAATTTAAGTTATTGATAAACTGTCAATTGAGCTTTGCAGTGTTTAATTAGTAAAAGTGGTGA
>NW_019417348.1:212461-290409 GCF_000390285.2 Anoplophora glabripennis | reverse complement strand
AATTCCGCCAACGCCAAACCAATGGAGCTTTCGGGCTGAAATTTTTACCACTTATTAAGGGTGTAAAAAGCCTCAAAAATCCTGAATTACAAGTGTCTGCGATGAAAATTGCATTAATTATTAGCAATTGAAAAAAACGGCAATTTTCGATCAGTTTTGAGCTCTTGTGCATAAAAAATTATCGGAATTGAATCGGACTTTTTTCATTTTATAGGTTTATTTAATACCTACCTTTTTTGTATAAACTTTTTTTCACTATGAATAATAGCTTTTTTACGTGAGTCAAAAAACCACTTTTACATAACTTTGACCACTGTTAAAACAAAGTTTCCCAACTAGCCTTGAGTTGATTTTTTGATATTTTATTTATAACAGGTTTCCGAACAATATTCCGCAGAGAAACTTCTAAAAGTATTTTTTTCCCGAAATAGGCTCCTTCATGTCTATAATGACTGGGCTATTTTACCATGGCAAATAAAAGACTGACGTTGCCACAACGCTTAACAATTTAAGTTACTGATAAACTGTCAATTGATCTTTGCAGTGTTTAATTAGTAAAAGTGGTGAGTGGAAAATTTAAGTAGAAAAAAAAACAGTTTTGCTTGAGCCCTTTCAAGGGCATATAGCTTCCCAAGGGTGTGTTTTAGGGCACATGTTAATAGGAACTGTTTGGCTTATTTTAACGAGTTATAAACGCAGCAGAAGTTTGGAACCCTATTTTAGAAACACCCTGTATAATTTCTTTGTTTTTTCAAGGAATAATGTGGCCTATAACTCACTAGTGAGTTATAAATCATAAGTCACTAGTGGGTTATGAAGCCCTTGGTTACAGACACAGTTTAGGTTGATAGGCGCCAATTATTATGCTCGAGTTATCAAGAAATTCGAGTAATAAAGTTGGAGTTATCAAGTAAAAATAACATTAAATTCTCACTGCTAATGCTGTTGCCAACCGATTGTTCGAGTAATAAAAGATTGACTGTAATTTATTAATAATTTCTTTGCTTGATAATGATAATTAGACTACTCTTGCAAAAATAAACACACTCAATAGCAAGTATTTGAATTGACGGTCTTTCAGTTAAAATGCAAGTATATAATTACTCTTGGAAGTAGATTATATTCAAAATTCGGATTCTCTTCACTATTGCATTCATTTAATATTAATGACGAATCACATCGATCAACATAAGAATTAGAGCAAACAGTTTCTAGAAGGTCTGCACATTCAATGGTGAATTTTAAATTAAAGATTAAAGATTTAATAGCTGAACCACCTGTTCCTACGTGTCAATATTTAATTTCTCTTTCCCGCCTTCTAACAGTATATTTGTGTAAATGTGTATTTTGCCACCCAAAAGCATTTTATTTCTTCCAAAAAAATCAAATAATCTATTAAGAACCCCACTATTTCTTGGGCATGACTCGATAAGGGTTACGGCATGTTACTGTTTTGCACTACACACCGTTAATTTATTAGTTCATAAAAGAACTTGTTATATGCTTTCAATCGGTTCCAATACACAAAAATCTCAACGAGCTGCCATAGAAAATAACGGAAATGTCTAATATTTGTCAACTGCCGATGATCAATTTATTTTAATGATTTTAATTCAGTGCATTGTCATTTTATAAGCTACGCTATCAGATTAGTCAAAGTAAGGGCTGACATTTGCCCACAAATTTTAACATTTGTAGGCCGTCAGGATCCAAAGGGCATTGTGATCAACGCTCTCAGGTCTAATAAACTAGGCACTTATTATTATTTATTAAATATAATACTGTTATTATTCTTTTATAACAATAACAATTTACCTCTTTAGGGCATGACGACCTTGATCATGCTGGTCCCTGGCCTAACTTCCCCTAAACCTGTGGGGAAACTCTCTTTTTTTGAGATAAATTTGATTTTTTAACATTGTGCAACATGAGAGTCTCTTAACATAAGGCTAGCTATATATGTTGACGATGTACTTTTATCGCAACATAAATAATATATTTTAAATTCTTGCTAATATAATTGAATTCGAAAAGGATGAGGCCTCAAAATAATGTTATGTTTTATTTTTCTGCTAATACAAAATCTTGTTTTTTTTTTGTCAATAATTTTCCTTAGCTACCGCAGACCCTAGCTGATCTGATAAAAATAAATAAATTTTACAAAGATAAGTAATAAGTCCATCACTACAGCTAATAAGACAATCACTACAGCTACTCCCCCTTCAAAAAAATATATATCAATTTAAAACGAATGTAACCTTTTTCTTTTGATAATTGCTGCATGACGTGTTTTCTAAATTTTCTGCCAACATAAATGCATACTTGACTCTATCTAAGCTGACCACCATTTCTTTATTATCTTTGAATAATCTTGTAAGGACCTTCATACTTAGGTAATCAACAAGATTTAAGTTTTTCGGACCTTAAAAATATGTATTTACAGGTTAACAAGTCTGCGGAAATAAAAAGTTTATTATTTGAATGATTACTAGTCGTAGTAGGTCTAATATTAGCGAAAGCCTCTCGTAAACCAGTGAGTACAGGATAAGTGTCAATGCTCTGATGTGAATTGATAAAGAATTCCCCTGATAGTCTTAAAGGTTGACCATAAACTAGTTCTGCTGAAGAGCAGTATAGATCAGTTTTAATAGATGCTCTTATTCCTAAAAGAACTATGGGTATTTCTTTGACCTAATTATTGGTTTCACATTTTGCTATCAGAGCAGCTTTAAGTGTTCTATGGAATCTTTCTACTAGACCATTACTTTGCGGATGGTAAGTAATAGTATGAATCCGATGAGAACCTAAATATCTTGTAAATTATTGAAAAAGTTTTGTCTCAAAAACTGGTCCTTGATCTGTTGTTATAGTATTGGGTATACCAAAACGACAAAAATATTCATTAAAAATTCACTATAATTTCTGTATTAATATTAGACAGAGGATAAGCTTCAGGCCATCTAGTGAATCTTTCAACCATTATCAAAATATAACGACATTTTTGTGATGTTAATGGGCCTACAATATCAATACGAATGTATTCAAAACGACCCTTCGGTATATTAATAGAGCTAATTGGAGATTTAGAATGTCTTGTAATTTTAGCTTTTTGACAATCTATGCAAGCTTTTGTCCATAGAGTGTTGTAGTTGGAAGAATTTTGGGGTAAATTTTTGATATGGACTGGTTTCAGAGAACCAATTCTATCACGAAGTTGATGTAGCTCTCTTAGAGAAATTTGGTCAAGTTCATGTGAAAATTCAAGTTGGTTAAGAGAGATGTTGGGGAACAGATAAATTGTGGTAGATATGAAGGGTTTTTCGTAAATGAATGTTTGATTGTTGAAACGAAATTCACAATGTTGTGTTAAAGAGATTTTTGTTGGTTGGTAGTGTTTTAAATTTTAGAGTATTGGGTTGATAAGTATATTCAATTGTAAGGGGTCAGTCAACTAGAACAATATAATCTGTTGAAGATAATTGTTCGATATGTGGTTGTTTGTAGTGGAGAGTGGAAATTGTGCAGAATTTGTCAGCTGGTCTTCTACGAAGTAGTTCCATGAAGCATTCCTTGTTGGTTTGAAGGTGGTCAATAATGAAGAAGGTGTTTTCAAACATTTTAGGTAGAGATGTCATCCACTGGTAGTTGTCTTCAGAGTCAACAGCCAGGTATGGTCTTTTGGGTATAATTGTGAAATTGGAAATAGGAATGGGTATAGGGTGAAATAAGGAAATTTAGGTGTTATCCTTAAAAATTGGTACTTTGATACTAACATAAAATATACCTCTTTCTTGATAGAAGTTACCTTCTAAAAGTTCATAGTAAGATTGCGTATAAACGAAATCGGGTAGGTTGGACTTTTTATAAAGCAACTGTGAATTGTGCATGACCGTGCCAAGGTCTATTGAAGTTAAGAGGAAAGGGCTAATAATATTTTGTCTCAGCAGAGTGAGAGAGTTTGTTCAATTTGTTGAAAATAATATAGAATGAGTTCCAGTTGATTAATGATAACTTGTCTCATGAAGTTAATATCATTGTTAATTTTGAGAAATTTGATTTGTTCATGTAATTGTTGATCATTGTAAATGATTTGATTCATAATTTCGGTTGTTTTATTGGCAAAAGTTGAAAACAAAGAAGTACGCAAGTTCAGTTCAGTCGTTAAGGTTTTTTCATTTGAAATTAAAGTTTGGATTTTATTTTCGAGGTTATGAATGTCATTCTCTGTTGCTACACCAAATAAACTTTTGTGAATGTCTGTAATGAAATTAAATAATCCGCGTTTGAATCTTGTAGGTAGTAATTTGTGATATTCTTGAATTATAATTTTCCTTAGATTTAACTCTTGGTTAAGGAGGGCTTTATCTGTGTTTGATAATTTGGTAAGTGAGAAATCGATGGTGGTGTTAGATAAGATAATAGTTCTATAGAAGATGTCGATGAGGGTTTCAACGTTTAATTTATGGATGAAGTTGTGGTAGTGATTGATTACGCAAGTAGTGTTTCCAAGATTAAGGTAAACTGTTGGATGTGTGACGAGGTCGAAAGTTATATCGCTGAGTGTTGGAATGATGAGGAATGTCATTAGGAATAGTTTTGTCAGTGTCATCTTGTCGTGGGTCATCCTGCAACAAAGGCTGGGTTGTAGTCTTTTTTTGTTTTTGAATCTTGTTCTTGTGTGTGAGTCCTACAGTTGTTTGGACTGTTATATTGTTATCTTGTATGATTTGAGCCTTTTTAAATCGAGGAAGATGATTTGCAGCTCGAGTACCTGTTTTGATATAAACATCTTGTTTGGGTTGAACAGGTTCGGGATTGTTTAGAGTTTTGTTTCTTTTACTAATGGTCTTTTCTTTATTTGTTGGAATTTTGGTTTTAATTTGCTCATGTAGGCGTTGCATATTATCTTTATGTTGGTCAACGTATTTTTAAATTATAAATTGAGGTGAGATGTCTTGGGGATTAGGAAGGTGTCCATGTATGATTTTGAAAGGGGCCATGTTTGTAACGGAATGAATTGAGAGATATAATAGAACGGCGAAGGTCATTAAGCATTTAGTGGATTTTTGTTGTTTTTAAACATCTTATGGAATCGATTATTGTTGAGTGGAATCGTTCAACAGGTGAGTTAGAGTTGGAGCGATATGGGGTCGTGAAGTGTATTCGATGTTATATAATAAACAGAAGTCTTTGATTGTTTGGTTGTTAAATTCGGTACCATTATCGGAGGTGATTTTGGCGGGGATTTCCATGTGGGAAAAGAAGAGTAGCAAGTTTTCCATTATGGAGATACTATTTTTCTGTTCCAAGAAATATGCTTGGCCAAATTGTGAATGGATCAAGGAACGTAAGAAAATTGAGTTTATCAATAATGAAAGTGTCGATGTGTACGTGTTCAAAAGGTTTAGAGGGAGTGGTTGTGAGTTGTAATTTTGTTTTTTGGGGACGTCTGTCGTATTTTGCTGTTAAACATGTCTGACAGGTGTTAATAAAATTTGTAACGTTTTTTTTAATATTGGGCCAATAGTATGTTCTTTGAATGGATTTAATGGTTTCTTTGATTCCACGATGGCAGGTTTTTGCTTGCTGGTGATATTTAATAATTATATTTTGTTGTTCTTGTTAATCAAATATGTCTTCGAGAAGTTTATTGGAAATGAATATCTTTTTGTTTCGGTGATATGCTAAAGAAGATCGTAGTATTCTAGTAATGTTTCATTCGAGTTCTACAGTTGAGAATTACAAGTATTTGCATCTATTGAAATAAACGGTTTTAGGAATTCTAAAGTTTGTTGATCATCAAGATTAGCTCGTAGTGTGATGAGATGTCTTATTTTCGAAAAGAGGGTGCGTGCATCGCATATTTCGCGTGGGGTATTTGTTGATTCAGTCATGATAATTTGGTTTTTGAAATGGTTGATAGGTCGATCTGCATAAGGGATGGTAAAAATCGGGTCTTCTAGAACTGTATGTACTGTTTGTGTTTCTGTATTGTCGTCCTTATGGTTTTCTTCTGATTGTTCTGCCAAGACTTCGTCAATATTATTTTGTCCAGGTCTTTGTCGATTTGTACGTTGGTACTTAAATTATCATTGAGTAGGTCATCCAGGTCTATGTCGTCATTAGTTTCGTGGATATGGCAATCTCCTATTTTTATTCTACTTAGAGCATCTGCCACTAAGTTGTGTTTACCTTTCTTGTATCTTATTACGTAATCAAACTCTTCTAGTTTTAAGCGCCATCTAACCAATTTAGAATTAGGTTCTTTTAGCGAAAAAAGCCATTGAAGAGGTATGTGATCAGTATATATTACGAATTTTGTTCCATAGAAATATGGCCTAAATATTTTGCATTCCCAGACTACTGATAGTAGTTCTTTTTCTATAGAGAACTAGTTCATCTCTGCGGGATTAAGTGTTCGAGAAGCATAACATAATGCTTTGTTATTTTGCGAAAGGACAGATCCTATGGCGAAGTTTGAGGCATCAGTAGTGACTTCAAAAAGTTTCGAAAAGTCAGGATATCCTAATATGGGATCATTGGCTAATAAATTTTTATAGGTGTCGAATCATCTTTTATATTCTTCATTTATGATGATTTTAGAATCTTTTTTTCGACATTGCGTTAATGGTTTAGTTATCTTTGCGAAGTTGTGAATAAAACGGCAATAGTATCCGAGTAGTCTGAGGAAAGATTTAATTTCTTTAGGCGTTTTAGGGATAGGGAAATTTAGGATTTTTTTTAATTTTGTCAGGGTTTGGTTTGATTCCTTCGCTGCTAATGAAATGTAACTTCATTCCTTAGGAATTCAGATATGTCTAATTGAATTTTGAGGTTATGTTGTTGAAATGTTTTGAATACTAGTTCCAGATTTTGAATATGTTCCTGTAGTCCATTTGAGAATACGATAACGTCCTCCATATATACCATACATACTTTGTTCTGGAGTTCTTTTAAGACGTCCATACATCTCTGGAATGTCACAGGTGCGTTTTACAGTCCAAATGGCATCCTGACATATTCATAATGTCCATTATCTACTGAAAAGGCTGTCTTCTCTATCGAATTGCGGCGCATCTCTATTTGATGAAAGCCTTACGCGAGATCTGGAGTCGCAAAAATAGGAACATCGTCCTAATCTATCAAGGATGTCATTAATATTAGGAAGAGGGCATCGATCATCAATGGTTTTTTTTTCGTTTATCTTTCTGTAATCGACTACAAGTCGCCACTTCTTTTTGCCACTTGCATCTAATTTCTTAGAAACGATCCAAATAGGTGAGGAGAATGGGCTTTGCGAGGGTCTTATTATTTTGATTTCTAGCATTTCTTTGATTTGTCTATTAACTTAAAGGGTGTCTATAACTCTTTGTGTGGATGGACAAATCGTCTATTGTTCTAATTTCGTGTTTAACAGAATTTGTAAAGCTAAAATTATCTTCGGGTTTTTTGAATAAATCTGTATACTTCCGGCAAAGTCGTAATAATATTTCGTTCTCTTCTTTATTAAGATGCTCTGTTCTAATTAATAAATCTAATATGTGTTTTGTCAGCGTGTCATCGTTTGTTATTATTTTATAATCATATGTGTCATAGTTTGACAAAGGGATGATTTGTAAATTTTGTGGTTCAAATTCGACTGGGTGAATATTGTAATTATGTACTACTAGTGTCATTTGTCCATTTTCTACTTTGGTGATAATATCGGGGCTATAATAATGTTCGTTATTGAATTCTGATATGAACAGTTCGTGAATCTGGGTGGTTGGTTATTAAAAGGATGTCTTAATGTGTTTGGTCTATCAAATGGTCTTTGTGTATTTCTGCTAATACTCGAGGTTTGCATGGGGGTTGGTTTGTATGTATTTAAAGTTTGTCCCGGTTTGAAAACATTTTGTGGTTTTCCGAAATGTTGTCTATTGTTGTTTTGTAAATTTTTGGGGATTCACTGGAACAGGTTGGTTAGCCCATTTGAAATTTTGATTTGAATTGGGGTTTTGGCCAAAATATTGGTTTGGTCTGGATTGGTTAAAAGATGTATTGGGTCTAAACAATTGTGGAGTAGGTTTTGTAGATGAGTTTACTGAACATTTATAACTCTGAAATTGTTCTTCTTTTGTAACGAAAGCGATGGCGTCTGTTAGGTCTGCAATTTCTTTGGTTCTTACCATTTGTTGTAAATGGAACGGAAGATTTCTGACATAAGTATTTAGGCTGAGTTTTTGATATACTAAGTTTAAGGCTTACTTTACTTGATTTTATGACTAAATGAAGTGGGAGTTTCCTTTTTAGGATCAAGAGTTAAATGAATTAAGTCTTGCTGTAAAGTGGGTAAATCTATTGGACCACCAAAAATATTAAATAATAGTGAACGAATATTAGGCGAATATTAGAATATAAGTGTTAAGCTCTAATCTAGAGGCAACTATAACTTGGGCTTGTCCGTACTATTTATTTTTTATTGCACGTAAAATGAACTTTGTATTTCATTGTTTTCATTCACGTTTGTTGAGACTAATTCGTGGCAACCACTGATAAAGTCGTTTAAAACGAAGGCGTTCCATCGAAATTAGGAATCACATCAATGAGCATTTTAATGAGCATTTTAATGAGCATTTTCATCAACTGGTAATTGATAGGAGTGTTAGGCATTGTTGTTATATTGGTGATATTATTGATTTCGATTCAGATTATTCATACAAAATTATAAGTTGCTTCTTCTTCATCTAGTGGTTGGTCCTTGAAAAGTCCCATAGCACTGCGGCCTAATTAGGCCTATTGTGCGTCCCACTACTAGTCCTATTCAGCAAGTAGATTTGTTCTTTTTACAAAGTTCAAAAGCTTCCTTGATGACACTTCTCTCAGTTCCTTGGGTTCCAAATAGGGTCTCCCAAGGAGCGCCATTCTGCTACGTGCAAATCCCGGGCACTCGCCCAGGATATGCAGAGAAGTTTCATCCGCCGATTCACATCCTCGGCAGACCGGACTGTCTACAAGCTTTAGTTTATGTAGATGTTTCCTAAAGTGACAGTGTCCCGTTATGAGTCCTGTCACTTTCCTGAGCCGGATTCTGTTCAAGCTCAGTAGCTCATTCGCTCTTCCCTTCGAAGGATACTTCATAAGCTCCTTAGAATGGCTATGCCCTGGCCTTGAAGTCCAGTATTTCCTGTGTTCTGTCTCAGTCCATTTGCCCAGAGCCCGCCTGACCACACTGGGAGATGTGCCACAGAAGGGCTCCGGGCCAATGAACTCTGTCTCGGATCCCTTCCTAGCAAGTTCATCCGTTTTCTCATTTCCACAAATGCCTTTGTGCCCTGGGCACCCAACACAGTCTGACTGTATTGTTGGTGGCCAGTTCAGTCAGCATTTGCAAACAATCCCACACCAGTTTTGAACTTACCTTGTGTGCGGCTAAAGCTTTAATTGCAGCTTGACTATCAGAGAATATATATGAGTTTACGTCTGTAACCTCTACGTACATTCTCTGCCAGACACGCCATTATCGCGAAGATTTCTACTTGGAATACAGTGGGGTACTCCCCCAGACTGTAGCTTGCACTCCATCTGGGTCTGAGTCCATATATTCCTGCACCCGTCCCTCTGGTCATTTTGGAGCCATCTGTAAACCATACTAGGCTCCACCTTTCCAGGGTATTAAACCTTTCCTCCCACTTGCTTTAATCCTCTATTCGAGTCTCAAATGGCTTGTGGAAGTGAAACCTTGGAACCATCTTGTCGGATACCATCCCAAAAGTTGGTTCCGACATAGATGTGTCTATGATCCTGGAGTGGGAACCACCCCTCCAGTCATTGTTATTCCTGAGTCGATATGCTGCTAGCCGCGCTTCTCTTTCCACCACTATATGCAGCGGTGGCAGATTTAGCATGACTTCTAGTGCAGCTGTCGGGGTCGATGCCATCGCCCCCGTTATACCTAAACAGGCCAATCTCTGAATTCTATTCAGTTTGTCCCTCTCTGTGGTCTATTGCTTGACAATAGGTCAGTAGTACCTAAAGTAGATTCTAAAGGTTCAGAATTCTTAATGTGCAGTTAAGAAAAACTGCTTAAAACTATAAATCAATTCTTAATATTCAGTTAAGTGATTGAAGTGAGTTCGTACCAATTCTTAAAGAGGGCAAAGGAATGGCTGTTAACCTACGTAACTAGTTGTGATGTTGGAATTCCATATACAGTGGATGCCAAGAAAATAGCGAAGCGTCTGGAAGGCGTTTCAAATCCTCTGAATATGCCAGTCCAAGTGGTCCAATATAAAGTTGGAGTGGAGCTGAGGTATTTCTTGCGATTGGTGGTTGTGTCTTATCGATGGTTCAAAGCGAGGAGTATTGCCAGTCCTTGCTGATTCCAAAATGTTGTGGATTTGCAGGGGTTACTGTTGACTTTGGGTTAGCCTACTAATTTTGTTTAATCACCCTTAACAGTAGAAACTGATGTATAGAATACTTGAAGAATTCCGGTTGATCCTGGATTGGGTTGGGTTCTTGTTTAACTATACTGGGAGCGTAGGTTCGAATCCTACTGACTGCGCCAATTATGTTTAAGGTAGGATTCAATAAAACAATTACTTCTTGCAGAACACTTCACTTTTATTATACTAGCTTAGCCTTGCTTGCTTGAAGACTGATTCAGAACTGGTTTCTGAATCAGTCTGAACTGAATTTATATAAAACTGTTATCGTGTTATTTTTTGATACGAGGTTTTATATTGTTCATAATATTATTGTTATGCATTAAAAGAAGATAAGCGGGAAAAATAATAATTAACCAAGATAAAAGTGTTTTTCTGTTATTAACGGTGTTTTTTCATAACTACCCTGTATGTGTCTAATATCTGAAGTGAATTGTGCAATGAACACAAGATGTCTTATTTGTGGTGGGCTTTTTTGTGATTTGGAACTTAATGTATTTGTTAGTGGTTTGTGATATGTGTAAATGGTAAGTTCGTGACCTTCCACTGCATATCTAAAATGTTTAATGGCTAGAAAAACTGCTAAAGGTTCGCGATCAAAAGTAGAATATCGAGTTTGTGGGCGTTTTTTTTTGAGAAATAGCTGATTGGTATCCACTTTCTATCATTTAATTGTTCTAACACTGCACCTACACCCGTATTCGATGCGTCTACTACTCTTTAACTAAAGACAACTTTACATTGGTTATTGGATGTGATAAAATAGTTGCATTTGCTAACAGTGTTTTTGCAGCTTGAAAACTATTCTCACATTCTTCTGCCCAATCATTTATGGATTTTTGTCTATTATTTTGTAATGTAGTGGATAATTTATGTAATGGTATAAGAATTTGTGCAAAGTTTGGTACAAATCTGTGATAAAAGTTTACCATTCCGATGAACCTTTAAGTTTTTTTTGGACGCGGAAAATCTCGAATTTTCTCTACTTTTGACTCTGGTGGCAAGATGCCTTTTTCAGAAATGATATGGCCTAAAAATTCTAACTGATATCCCAAATTGACATTTTGTTGGATTGATATTAATTCCATAAGAACTTAATATTTTAAAAAGTTTTGTTATATGTCCGATATGTGTAGTTTCATCTGAGCTTGCTACTAAAATTTCGTCTATGTACACGAAAACAAAATTTAAACCTGATACTACCTCATTAATAAATCTTTGAAATGTTTATGCTGCATTTCGTAGTCCTAAAGGCATTCTAAGAAATTCGTAGAGACCGAATGGAGTTGTTATCGCCGTTTTGTAAATATCTTCTTCCGCGACTGGATAAGCTCCCACAAGATCAATTTTTGAAAATATTTTACAACCATAACTATGTAGATTAAAATCATGGATATGTGGCAATGGATATTTATCTGGAGTTGTAATTAAATTAAGTTGTCTGTAATCGCCACAAGGTCGACATTTGTTTGAATCTTTTTTATGCACCATTTAGGTGAAGCAACCTGAGAAGATGAAGGCCTACATATACCGAATTCAACCATTTGTTCAAATTCAGCTTTAGCAATTTCGAATTTATTATAATCTAAATGCCGTGGTGTTGTAAAAGGTAAACGTCCATTCGTAACTATGTGGTGTTTAACATTGTGTTTTACTGTTCTAGAGAAATCTGGAGGAGTTAATAATTGTGAGAATTGTTGAATAAGTTTGGAATGTTTGTTTTCTGCTGTGAAAATTTTAGGAAAGATTGTTTGATCATTTTTGACAGTTCCTCTGATTGAAAGATACGTTTCTGTATCAATTGGTTTTTTATTTTTAATATCTACTAATAACCTAAATTTTGCTAAAAAATCTGCTTCTATTATAGGCTTAGTTACGTCAGCTATAGTAAAAACATAAGGAAAATTACGTCTTTTGACTTTTATAATTTTCTTTCCATAAGTATGGATAATTGAACCGTTAGCAGCATTAAGAGTCTTTATCTCATTTATAGATTTTACAAACATCTTTAGGAACTACAGAAATATCGGCCCAGTGTCGATTAAAAATTCAAGCTTATTATGATGATCAAAAAAGAAAAGGTGACGTGTTGACTTCTCCACACTGCTAGTCGCCGGAGCAATGTGATTTATTCGTTTTTTGTATGTGAAGCTAAGGTGTCATACAGTAAACACCATGATCCCTGACATTTTCTAGCGTCTTTTTTAAATTTTTGGTGGAAATAATACAGTAAAACATTTGAATTTGACTTATGAAATCTATTAGGTGAGTTACTGCGAGATCTATGCCTAAATTTGCATGAATTACAAGTATGTGTTATTATTAAATGAAGAAAATTGGTTTTGTAAAGCTGAGACTTGATTTTCTAATATTGCTTGTTTCTGTGACAATGTTTGTAAAATATTCTGACAGTTGATTGAAAAATTATTAAATGCTGAAATTAACTGATTATCTGTTTTATGGACAACCCGATCAGACCCCGGTCTTGAAATTATTGAAGATACATTGTTAAAATTGTGATTATAATTTGGTAATTGATAACTTTCCCAAATTTTGTCAGTTAAATCTACAATTTCATTAACACTTTCCTTACCCGATGCTGTAATTGCAACTAAAACTGGTTTCGGTAAACGCCTTTTCCACAGTTTTAATAGAAGATCTAATTTTGATTCCTGCAGTTTTCATCTAGGAAACGAGTTAAATCATTTTGGTAGCCAATCTGGCTGATGGTCATCAATACATACGACATTACTTTCTTTGGAACACTGCTTGAAAGATCTACAACAGACTTGTATCTCTCCTACTAAACAGAATTACAGCATGTTATGTTTACACATTATACATTTTACTGCATATTTTGGGCATTCACATGAATATCTGTGTCTACAAATTTTACATTGGCTACAATAAGAAGTTCTACAGTCTTCATCACATGTTTCATTATAGGAGATTAAATAAAATTTGTTACTTCCATACGTGATTGTACCGTGAATTTACCAAATTCCGGGTATTGTACGTTATCATTCATCTGTTCTGCTTTTTTGTGTGCTTCTACTGTTATTTTGTGTTGGTAATTATTCGCATTAGGTCTTTCCGTGTTTATAATTCGCTTCCACATCTCATCTACAAGTTCATCTAACAAATCCAGTAATTTTTCAACACTAAAAAGATAATTAAATTAAGTACACATATGTCTTTTTTAAATTTGAATTTACTCTACCAGAGTTTTCTCTGACAATTTATTTTATTATTCTTCAATAATTGGTTTAAATCTTCAATGGCTATATTCGTATTTATACCAGCATTTATCCTATGACAATGAATCCACATCATTCTTCGCTTTGAAAATGGTAATTAGAAACAAAAAAAAAAAACAATTTTATCATGTGTTTTGTGTTTTTGGAATGTAAAGAAACTTTTGCAAATATTTTAAATACTCGTTTTCTCTTTCTTCTCCAAGTGCTTAAAATAATTTTCCTTCAACTCCATTGTTTTGTATCAACCTCCTTTAAAATATGTCTCATTTTCGTCTTCATTTCTTGTCTATTTTCTGGTTTCCTTAATTTTGACCTTCCTTGGATGTTCCAGTTTTTTGTAATAAGCCACGTGCATAGTAATCTTCTGGGCGTTCGTTCTGTCTGTATAACCTCGGTCCAAACATTGCAATATTTTATGTCAACTTCACTCATTATGTATTAGGCCTCGACATTTTCTCTTAATCTCGAATTTAATGCACTAAAAAAATGTCTTGAAGTATTTGATCTAATCTATTTGAAAGTAACAAATGCGACAGGGAAATCCATATGTATTTTCATCTTTTACTAAAACTACTGTTAAGTCCCAATGTCTTCTATTTGTCCCATGGGTTCAAAGACTGTTTTATTTTTTTCGTAATTGTTTCACTGTCGATATAGGGTAAGGTCGACATTGCTCAATACTTGCGAATTTTCTTCATTTATTTCCAAAAACGCAGTCTTGTGGATATTTTTTACGTGGCTAAGCAGGTTTGATGTATTGCCGCAAGATTCAATAGTTTTTTGGCAAATTTAGCATTTTACAAAGTTTTCATTTCCAACAATTTTACTGAAAAACTTCCACACATTACTTTTCTTTGGAGGCGCCATCTTGTAATCAAAGAGGAGAACACATGAATTCATATGCTTATTTTTTCCATAATTTTATTACATCACTTTTGATGACGTACGATCAACATTTAAATACCTACATCAATAATGATTGAACAATTGAGTTAATTTTTTTACAAGTTAAAAAATTAAATGATAGCATTTGTAATAATAAAATAGTAGGTATATTTATTATGAAATGTATTATAAACCATCATTATGTTATATCCCCACTATAAAACTCTGTTTGCCACAAACGAGTAGAGGTTAGGTTCATAAACATAATAGAATTATAACATTACATACCTTTTCAACTTCGAACATGTAATCAGATGTGTCAATTCAGTTATTTTAGAGTAATTACTCTTATCACTCTAATAAACAATCAAAACAATCATTAATAGCGTTACCGAAAAGCAGCAGAAGAGGGAGCAGGGAGAGTGAGTGAGTAAATGAAATGAACCAATGAACCTACACCTACAGAATCCACAGATTACATCTAGAGTAAATCTGAGAAATTGATATTCATTTGTTTAAATATGTGTACTATGGTCAGGATAGCCAACCACAAAAATAAATAATTTCACCCACAGATGTCACTGCTTGTTAATATTTATTTAACCCTAGAACACTAATATGATTTATTATTACGTTATTACTAAAGTCTCGTAAATATTACGACCATAGACAGATCATGTTCAAATTTTATTTATAAAAATTTACAAAAAATAAGGCACATTCAAAGTAGATAGTAATATATAATAATGCATAAAAATATAATATAAAACTATTCCGAAGAGCATACGGTGCAAAAATTGCCTCGATGTTCTCCGCAGATGGCGCGTTTGCAGTGCTCACAATAATTGGTTGTCATTCTTTGTAGACGACTAGGGCAGTAAAAACAAATTGTCCGTTTTCGTTCTAAGGGTTGATGATTTTCCTTGGTTTCTTGAATATTTAGAATTCCACAGATATATTGGCGAATGGTGCGCCGTAAATTTGGGATTGTCAATCTTTGTCTCATTCAAGGTTCANGAATTTACTCTACCAGAGTTTTCTCTGACAATTTATTTTATTATTCTTCAATAATTGGTTTAAATCTTCAATGGCTATATTCGTATTTATACCAGCATTTATCCTATGACAATGAATCCACATCATTCTTCGCTTTGAAAATGGTAATTAGAAACAAAAACAAAAAACAATTTTATCATGTGTTTTGTGTTTTTGGAATGTAAAGAAACTTTTGCAAATATTTTAAATACTCGTTTTCTCTTTCTTCTCCAAGTGCTTAAAATAATTTTCCTTCAACTCCATTGTTTTGTATCAACCTCCTTTAAAATATGTCTCATTTTCGTCTTCATTTCTTGTCTATTTTCTGGTTTCCTTAATTTTGACCTTCCTTGGATGTTCCAGTTTTTTGTAATAAGCCACGTGCATAGTAATCTTCTGGGCGTTCGTTCTGTCTGTATAACCTCGGTCCAAACATTGCAATATTTTATGTCAACTTCACTCATTATGTATTAGGCCTCGACATTTTCTCTTAATCTCGAATTTAATGCACTAAAAAAATGTCTTGAAGTATTTGATCTAATCTATTTGAAAGTAACAAATGCGACAGGGAAATCCATATGTATTTTCATCTTTTACTAAAACTACTGTTAAGTCCCAATGTCTTCTATTTGTCCCATGGGTTCAAAGACTGTTTTATTTTTTTCGTAATTGTTTCACTGTCGATATAGGGTAAGGTCGACATTGCTCAATACTTGCGAATTTTCTTCATTTATTTCCAAAAACGCAGTCTTGTGGATATTTTTTACGTGGCTAAGCAGGTTTGATGTATTGCCGCAAGATTCAATAGTTTTTTGGCAAATTTAGCATTTTACAAAGTTTTTATTTCCAACAATTTTACTGAAAAACTTCCACACATTACTTTTCTTTGGAGGCGCCATCTTGTAATCAAAGAGGAGAACACATGAATTCATATGCTTATTTTTTCCATAATTTTATTACATCACTTTTGATGACGTACGATCAACATTTAAATACCTACATCAATAATGATTGAACAATTGAGTTAATTTTTTTACAAGTTAAAAAACTAAATGATAGCATTTGTAATAATAAAATAGATATATTTATTATGAAATGTATAACCATAATGGGATAACCATCATTATGTTATAACCCCACTATAAAACTCTGTTTGTTTGCCACAAACGAGTAGAGGTTAGGTTCATAAACATAATAGAATTATAACATTACATACCTTTTCAATTTCGAACATGTAATCAGATGTTGTGTCAATTCAGTTATTTTAGAGTAATTACTCTTATCACTCTAATAAACAATCAAAACAATCACTAATAGCGTTACCGAAAAGCAGTAGAAGAGGGAGCAGGGGGAGTGAGTGAGTAAATGAAATGAACCAATGAACCTACACCTACAGAATCCACAGATTACATCTAGAGTAAATCTGAGAAATTCATATTCATTTGTTTAAATATGTGTACTATGGTCAGGATAGCCAACCACAAAAATAAATAATTTCACCCACAGATGTCACTGCTTGTTAATATTTATTTAACCCTAGAACACTAATATGATTTATTATTACGTTATTACTAAAGTCTCGTAAATATTACGACCATAGACAGATCATGTTCAAATTTTATTTATAAAAATTTACAAAAAATAAGGCACATTCAAAGTAGATAGTAATATATAATAATGCATAAAAATATAATATAAAACTATTCCGAAGAGCATACGGTGCAAAAATTGCCTCGATGTTCTCCGCAGATGGCGCGTTTGCAGTGCTCACAATAATTGGTTGTCATTCTTCGTAGACGACTAGGGCAGTAAAAACAAATTGTCCGTTTTCGTTCTAAGGGTTGATGATTTTCCTTGGTTTCTTGAATATTTAGAATCCCACAGATATATTGGCGAATGGTGCGCCGTAAATTTGGGATTGTCAATCTTTGTATCATCCAAAGTTCAACAAGGCTCTTGCTCAGTTCTAGCATAAAATGATGACGGGCAAGTGGTTTTTTATTTTCTCGGTATTTATTATAAATATATAAATGATCTTTTATTTCTACAATGTCATGTTTGCTCCCTGCTACAAAATATACGATATTTCGAGAAGCTGTTCTTTTCAAGATAGTTGGTAGTTTCGCAGACCACTTGTGACCATTTTTCCCCTCAAGTTTGTTTTTGTGGGGATAACAATATATTGGTTTTTACACTGCCTTTTTACTAACGGCTCATTATCATCAGACGAGCTTTCATTTGATGGTTCTTCCATGAGAGCTGGTTCGGGATGACGAATTTCTTCAACGGCATCCATACACATCTGTTCTGATTGAAGTAGAGCATTGCCATCATCACCATGAATATCATCCACACTGCTGTCATCTTGCGCTTCTAAATTGTCCTCTTCCCAATCACTTCCACTATCTTGGTATGGTTCTTCATCATCATCTCCCCAATCCCCGTTCATAATTTTTTGTACTTCTTCCTGCAGCTCTTTTTCCGTCAACGTTTTGTTCGACATTTTTCTATAATATGTTTTTTTTAATAAAAGGGATATATAAAACCTGGATTTCTTACCCGAAACCACAAAGAGAAAGTCTACCACCTGTCTAAAATATACGAACGGAAATACTAAAGCGTCGTAAATTTTACGATGTGTAGCCAAAATAACGTAAAAGATGATGTAGTCTGGAATAACTGTTCACACCGACTTCAACTATAAGACTAATTAGGAAGCTACTAGGAACGGCACGACTGAGATCGTTTCGAAAGTAAACGAATTCTAGCAGAATTGGTCGGCCGTCGTCAATTTTACGACCTATTAGTATTCTAGGGTTAAAATTGAAATCTTTAAGTAATGTTAAAATTTACTTTGGTTTTTATTGTAATTATTAATCGGAGTTAGTTTTTTAATCGATTTGATGTTTCTATAAATAAAAACATCGAATCAATCCGATAAGGTAAACATAGAGTAAATTCGATATATCGATGTTAAGTGAATATCCCTACTGTTGACAGTTTTGGTCAGCACAAGTAAGGTCAAAATTAAGCCGAATTTGAAGTTCTGCCTTAATGAGATCCATAGACATTCTGTTTCTTTCTTTACTGAATAGATTTGTTAAAAGATTAAACACGCGCTCGCGATAAGCATTACTAACAGGTATTGATAAAAAGAAAGAAATTAGTTTCTTTAAATTTACAGTCATTATTCTTTTCGTTTCTAAAAAGGAGCGCCCAAATATTATCTATGAGTTCCTTTGGCAGTGCATTATATACTTCTCAAACAAACTTAATCTGAATATAGTTTATATTCATCTATAGCATCTGAAATGTGTAGAACTGTAGGCAATTCAGACAGCTCTTCCCATGTTAATTGTAAATCTTTCAGTTTAACAGGTTCGCTGGGTTACCTGATATTTGCGTTTTGCAATGGGAGCGATACGGGTCTATAGAATCCCGTACTCGTGCTTGTCATCCAGCAATATGGGTTACATAATGTCCCGTACCTGTTGAATTAAAAAGTAGCCTCTATTAGGGCCATCTGTCAGTCAATGGCAAAATTAGTTCTAGAATTCTATACACAAACATTTGTTTGCTATTCAGCTGTAATAGCCTGGGATATATTTAACCAATATTGCCAGGACAGGAACAATAAAAACGTAAATTATCTGCACACAAATATATTTGTAAAATACCTTTATTTTTATTACTATTATGATAATGATAATACTTATTATGGAAAATAAATGGAGGGTTAAACAGAATATACACGTACATGAAAATAATTATTCATTTCTTTTACTTTCGTGGCTTACATCGAAGCAGCCTAAACAATATGCGGGTTTTCCATCGCATTCTTTGCAATATGTGGTTATTTTCTTGACTTTATTGTTAGCTTCTCTATTACTTATTGTTTGCCGTATTATTTTATAGCAACCGGTACACTTACACCTCTTGTTTTCCGGCCCAACTTCTGTTAGATATGAATCCTTTTCTAATGGATCTAATCTTGGTCGAAGCAGGACAAATGAGGCTTCTCTAAAATATAAAATAGCCATTTTATTTTTATTAGTTGAAAACTTCATGTTGTATAAAATCCATGCATTCGTTAATACACCTCCAAATATAATTTCCATGGCAACCTTACGATACCATTTTTTCCCCTTCCTCAAGACGGTTTAGTAGCGAGTCATTTGATCGCTAAAAATAATTAATAAGAAGCAAAATACATACAATGGACAATATAATTACCTATAATCTACTCCTTTTTTTTGCCTGGTTGTAGTCAATTATACATTGTGGTTTTTTGTCAGGCTCGCCATTTTTAATTTTTCCTGTTTCGACAAGGGCATCATCGTGTTTTTCACAAGTAGTATCATTAGTACCGGTCTCTTATCAACCCATTTTATTATTTTTATGCATATTATCATTTTTTGTTTATCCAATAACTTGTCCGTTTTTGATTTTTAACTGACTGTTTGTTCGGATAGTCCTTTTCTGCAAATATGTCCCTTCTCAAATAGGCAACTAACTTATAAGCAAGCCTCTGGAGCACATTGTGCTTCTCAACTTCCAATTGCAATCAGTATTACTCAAATGAGTTCATTTTGTTGAAACTTAAACTAGCTAGCTAATGGTACTCTCGAGCATGCTCATTCATACTTAGTTGTGCACATCAAATCATTCTTATACTCGCGTAGTTGTTCAGTCCGGACCATCTGTCATGATCACCCAGGGTTTCAGGTTATCCACGTCGGTCACCGAAACAGATTTCTTGGTGCCTCTTAGGTCCTCTATAACATCTATCGTTTGGGAGAACCTTTCCAACGCGAAAAGTCCCTTTATATAACGGATCCAGCTTACGACTTGACTCCTCAACACTATTTTGTTTGGGCTTGCATCTTTTTCCATCGAAAGATTTCTTTTGCTTTTGTTGCTTGTCTGTTACGTTTCCGCTCGAAGAGTTTCTAAATCGGCACGACCGAACGTATCAGACACGGCGTTTATAATTTAAGCGTCAGCCCAATGTTTTAAATTTATCCCCATCAATATTTCATAGGTTGATTTTCCTGTGGTTTTATTCTTCAGTTGTACCTCTGTAAGTAGAAGGTCCAACTGCTGCTGCATCGTCAAAGGTATCAATCCTAACCCCGTCTAAATTTGTCGCAATTTCACTCATTGTAAACAGGCGTTGTGTACACACTGTAAAAACCACCTGAACTTGAACACTCACGCTCGAAAGTAATTGGGGATGTACTCGGCATCGATCCATATATCTCTTCTAAGTTTGATAGTTCCATTGATTGCATTTAGAACCGCTTTTTGTACATGCTCGTCATTAACCGTAGCTTCCCGCATTTTTTTTGTATGTTCTATCTGTAAATAAGGAATTATAATTAGTGTTACATTTAACTATACGAAGAGGAGCACATTTGAACATAGCATTCAACTTGGGGCATTTATCTAGGCGGGACATATTTGAACATACAAACCTGCCCCCTTTGTTTTGATCAAATCTGCCCCTTGGAAATTCGAGAGATAAATATTTTATTACAAACAAAAACATATGAAACAACCGGCAAGCAAAAACTACCATGCGAATGAAAAACTAATAAGAACTAAATATGTTGGGGCCCAAATAGCCCAAGTTGATTATATGCTTAAAAGAATAAAAAAAATATATCACCAAAATTTGATGCAATTGATTTTCTTTCTTGTCAAGAGTAATAGGGAAGGAAAAAATGGAATGCGTTCGATAAATTGCTATTTGTGGTTCACTTAAAGAATTAATCACACAAAGTTATTAATTTTAATATAGCGAAATATTTAATAAATGCTACGGGTGCGAGAACTGAACTACCTACTATTATTTTATACAGGCCGATTCAGTCATAATGTCATTAATTTCAAACACGTATTTGGAAGGCCTAATGAAGACAGAATATCGAAAATTATTGACCAAGTCGAACACCATTTGTACCACCAGATTGCATCTTATAGATTATTCTCTGAAACAACGCCGATGAATGAAGGGCAGCCGCAAATACTCGTAATGTCTGTTCGGTGTTATAAATGCCGTTTTGTCTAGCGAATGCGAATGCATGGGAACTCCTAGTAACGCCTGTACTTTATCCCTTCCGTATTAGATCTCTTTCCTACTGATCTTGTGTCCCAAGTATTCAGTGTTACTTTGTAGGAAAGAGTATTTAGCCATCTTGAACTTCACGACCACCTACCATCAAGTCGTCAATGCGTATCACCATATTGCATCTTATAGATGACTCTCTGGAACAACGCCGATGAATTAGAGAAGCCGAAAGACATCCGCAGATACTCGTAATATTCGTCCGCTGTTATACTGCCGTTTTGTCTACCGAATCCGAATACATGGGAAAACTGAGAAACCTTGCGCTAAGTCAATTTGTGCTGAAAACGTTCTTATTTGCCAACATATCAAATTAATCAGATAACAGAGGGAGCGGACACCTATCTTTTACCATAATAGTATTTAATGCCCTGCACTCAATGCACATTTTAAAGCCGCCAAAAAAACACGACGTTAAATATATGTAATTGGACATTTAAATATGAACTATTTATAATTTTAGTAGATAAAATATTATTTAACGACTACAAAATATTATCACTTACATAAATAGCTATTTATAGATATGTTTTCTATTTTGCAGCGCCACGTCAGTACCCTGCACGGACGTCTTGTTAGAGGAAAGCAACGATGTGTGGGACATCCTCAGAGAAGAAAGCCACAATTTTTCAGAAGAAGAAGGCAACTCACACAGAAAGAGAAGTAGCTCATCTTTAGACTTTTTACCTGTTTCAACAGCTATGAAGATCCGGTGCGGGTCGTGCAGGAAAATCGTGAAAAGCGGCCCTAACTTCATGCACTCGAAGATCTTCTTTCGAGACACAGTCCTCGACAACACCTCCTATAAGTGCGAGACTTGTAAACGCGAAACCGTTGACTCGCTCTACTCGCCTAACCTAACCTACAACAATCGTTTTGAAGCGGTGAAGTTCAAATGTAGTATATGTATGTATGAGACAAAATACCGCAGTGCTCTCAAGTCTCATATGTTGAAACATAAAGACAGGTCGGAAGTTAAAATGTATAAATGCGACTACTGTAACTATGAAACCAGACACAAAACGGCATTGAAACCCCACATTTTAAAACACCAGGATCCATCGCAAGTTGAGATGTTCCACTGCGACTCCTGCGAATATCAGACAAGATACAAACCTGCTCTGAAGTCTCATCTGCTCAACCACAAAGACCCGTCGGAGATCAACATGCATTCTTGCGACATGTGCGATTACAACACAAGGTTCAAAAGTTCCCTCAACTCGCATATGCTCAAGCATATGGACCCGTCGGAGATTCAGATGTTTAAATGCGAGATCTGCACCTATGAGACTAAACATAAAACGTCGTTAAAGTCTCATATGCTTAACCATAAAGATCCGTCAGAGGTGAAGATGCATAAATGCGAAGAGTGTGACTACAACACTAAGTTTAAGAGTTCCTTGAAGTCACACATGCTAAAGCACAAAGATTCTTCTGAAATTCACATGTATAAGTGCGACTCCTGCGAATATGAGACTAGACATAAAAGCGCGTTGGCGTCTCACAGTTTAAACCACAAAGACAACTCTGAGGTGCCACTTTATCTGTGCAACTTGTGCCCTTACGAGACCAAGCGAAGGGCCAACTACAAATTGCACATCATGACCCATAAAGACCCCTCAGAAATCCAAATGTACACATGCGAGACATGCGGATACAGCACCAAGTACAAAAGCGTCCTCAAATCTCACAAATTAATTCACCAGGATCCGTCAGAAGTGGAAATGTACCGGTGCCACCTGTGCGACTACGAAACCAGACGGAGGCAAAATATAAAAATGCACGTTCTGACACATATGGACCCCTCCGAAATTCCCATGTACACGTGCGACCACTGCGAGTACAAAACCAAGTACAAGAGTGCTCTCAAGTCGCATCTTCTAAACCACAAAGATCCCTCCGAAATACAAATGTTCAACTGCGAGAGCTGCGAGTACAAAACAAAGTACAAGTTCTCGCTCAAATCGCACATGCTGAGTCACAAATCCGCCTCAGAAGTACCCACGTTCACTTGCGAGTTGTGCCCGTATGAGACCAAGCGTAAAGCGAACTACCACTCGCACATTTTAATCCACAAAGACCCGTCTGAGGTCAAAATGTTCGAGTGCGACACGTGCGAGTACAAGACAAGGTACAGAAGCGCGCTCAGCTCGCACTTGCTCAGTCACAAAGATCGAACCGAGACGCAGATGTACAACTGCGATGAATGTCCGTACGAGACCAAGTACAAAGGCGCGCTTAGGACACACAAACTGAACCACAAAGATTCTTCGGAACTGAAAACATACTCGTGCACTTTGTGCACGTACGAGACGAAACGCAAGATGAACTTCCATGCTCACAGTTTGAGCCATAAGGATCCGTCGGAGGTTCAGATGCACGCTTGTGACACTTGCGAGTACAAAACTAGGTACAAAAGCGCGCTTAAATCTCACGCCTTGGCCCACAAAGATCCCTCGGAGATTGAAATGTACAAGTGCGAGTTCTGTGAGTATCAATCCAGGTACAAGAGTGCGATTAAGACACACGTTGTGAACCACAAACAACCCTCGGAGATTCAGATGTTCAAGTGCGAAAGCTGTGAGTATCAAACTAGGCATAAAGGTTCGCTCAAAGCGCATTTGTTGAAGCATAAAAGTCCCTCGGAAGTACCTATGTTCACTTGCGAATGTTGCCCGTACGAGACCAAGCGTAAGACCAGCTTCAAGTCGCACATGTTGATGCATATGGACCCCTCGCAGATACAAATGCACGCTTGCGACAAATGCGAGTACAAAACGAAATATAAAAGTGCCCTTAACTCGCACGTTTTATCCCACAAGGACCCGTCGGAGATAAAGATGCATACTTGCGAGGTCTGCCAATACACCACAAAGTATAAAGGAGCGTTAAAGTCGCACATGCTTAACCACAAAGATGCGTCCGAGGTCACGGTGTACACCTGCGAGTTTTGTACGTACGAGACGAGGCGTAAGACTAACTTTCACATACATTCACTGTCCCACAAGCAACCGTCAGAGATACAAATGCACTCGTGCGACGTATGCGAGTACAAAACAAAATACAAGAGCGCTCTGAACTCGCACGCCTTGTCCCACAAAGACCCCTCGGAGATACAGATGTTCAAATGTCACACTTGCGAGTACGAGACGCGGTACAAAAGCGCTTTAAAATCACACGTAGCGAACCACAAACCCAACGAAGGGCAGTCGTACAAATGCGACGGTTGCGAGTTCGAAACCAACAACAAATCTACGTTAAAATCGCATATTATCACACATAAAGATCCGTTGGAGGTGGTTATCTACACTTGCGACTCTTGCAGCTACGAGACGAAGCGCAAAACTAACTACCAATCGCATTTGTTGATACACAAGGATCCGGCAGACGTTAAGATGTACCAGTGCGACGAGTGCGACTACGCGACGAAATACAAGAGCTCCTTGAAGTCGCACGTGTTGAACCACAAGGACCCATCGGAGATCGAGATGTTTAAATGCGACATGTGCAGCTACGAATCGAGATTTAAGAGTAGCCTCAAGTCACACATTCTCAACCACAAAGATCCCTCGGAAATAGACATGTTCAAGTGCGACGAGTGCGACTACGAGACGAAGTATAAGCGCGCGTTGTCTTCGCACAAACTGAACCACATGGACCCGTCGCAGATTCCCATGTTCAAGTGCGCGTCTTGCGACTACGAGACCAAGTATAAGAACGCGTTGAAGTTACACGTGGCGCACCACAAGGATCCGTCGGAAGTGGAGATGCATTCGTGCGAAAAGTGCGATTATAAATCGAAGTACAAGTCGTGTCTGAAGTCGCACATGGCGAAGCACGAGGAGCTTTCCGTCATTTGAGTCGCTTTTACGTACGGCGGAGCTGCAATGCGATTGGAGAGGTGGAAGCCGGAGATGAAAAACGCTTTTTGTCTCTTTGTTTCCAGCGGTTTACCGAGATGGAACTGAAGATTAGGAGGAATTATACCCACGGAAAGGGAAGAGTAGTTCTTACTTAAAGTGTAAAGAACTGAAATTTACTTGTATAGAGAAGAATATCGTTAATGTGTAAATAGTTGACGCTTAAATGCTTGTATTACATGGAGAATTACGGCAGAGGTGGGTGAAGTAGATCTAAAAAAAAAAAGAAATGTATCTGGAATGATAGGGACTGTACATTGATTTATGTAGGGTGTTAGGTAAATAACTTTCGTAGAAGTAACAGTTGATTCTTTGCATCATTTTGAAGAAATTTGGACATGTTAAAACTTCAATGGCGCCCAACTGTAACTCCGATCGTCACATTTCGAACTTCGAACGGAACTGTAAAATTTGATATTAATTTTGCAAATAAAGTGTATATGATATTAAAATAGCTGTTTGCAGCAAAAACGTCGGTTAATTGAAAATGAAAATCTTACCCAACGTGGTATTGTCAAAAATTGCAATAATAACACACACAAAAAAAGTCTACTTTTCATGCGACATATGTTATTTATAGTATTTTTGCCTCCTGATCACGAATCCAGTGTCAGAATTGAGCACATTACATGAATTTCCTAACCTCAAAAAACAGGTCAAAATAGCAAAAATTCACGAAAAAGTGCTAGGAAAAGTACAATTTTTTTTCTCTTCAAATGTTCATTTATATGGTTAAGATCTCGCCGAACGTGAATTCGCCGTCAGAATTGATGGTTCTTTTTCTAACATAAAAAAACGGGTAGGATATAACGAATTTTAAAAAAATAACAGATTTGAGCCAAATTTAGTATCCGGGGTTTTTCGGGGTCGCTGATCACGGATCCGAGGTGAGTTTTGCAAAATTCAAAATGTCGGATCCAAGATGGTCGACCAAANATTTAAAATTGAAATCCTTAAGTAATGTTAAAATTTACTTTGGTTTTTATTGTAATTATTAATCAGAGTTAGTTTTTTAATCGATTTGATGTTTCTATAAATAAAAACATCGAATCAATCCGATATATTGTAAGGCAAACATAGAGTAAATTCGATATATCGATGTTAAGTGAATATCCCTACTGTTGACAGTTTTGGTCAGCACAAGTAAGGTCAAAATTAAGCCGAATTTGAAGTTCTGCCTTAATGAGATCCATAGACATTATGTTTCTTTCTTTACTGAATAGATTTGTTAAAAGATTAAACACGCGCTCGCGATAAGCATTACTAACAGGTATTGATAAAAAGAAAGAAATTAGTTTCTTTAAATTTACAGTCATTATTCTTTTCGTTTCTAAAAAGGAGCGCCCAAATATTATCGATGAGTTCCTTTGGCAGTGCATTATATACTTCTCAAACAAACGTAATCTGAATATAGTTTATCTTCATCTATAGCATCTGAAATGTGTAGAACTGTAGGCAATTCAGACAGCCCTTTCCATGTTAATTATAAATCTGTCAGTTTAACAGGTTCGCTGGGTTACCTGATATTTGCGTTTTGCAATGGGAGCGATACGGGTCTATAGAATCCCGTACTCGTGCTTGTCATCCAGCAATATGGGTTACATAATGTCCCGTACCTGTTGAATTAAAAAGTAGCCTCTATTAGGGCCATCTGTCAGTCAATGGCAAAATTAGTTCTAGAATTCTATACACAAACATTTGTTTGCTATTCAGCTGTAATAGCCTGGGATATATTTAACCAATATTGCCAGGACAGGAACAATAAAAACGTAAATAATCTGCACACAAATATATTTGTAAAATACCTTTATTTTTATTACTATTATGATAATGATAATACTTATTATGGAAAATAAATGGAGGGTTAAACAGAATATACACGTACATGAAAATAATTATTCATTTCTTTTACTTTCGTGGCTTACATCGAAGCAGCCTAAACAATATGCGGGTTTTCCATCGCATTCTTTGCAATATGTGGTTATTTTCTTGACTTTATTGTTAGCTTCTCTATTACTTATTGTTTGCCGTATTATTTTATAGCAACCGGTACACTTACACCTCTTGTTTTCCGGCCCAACTTCTGTTAGATATGAATCCTTTTCTAATGGATCTAATCTTGGTCGAGGCGGGACAAATGAGGCTTCTCTAAAATATAAAATAGCCATTTTATTTTTATTAGTTGAAAACTTCATGTTATATAAAATCCATGCATTCGTTAATACACCTCCAAATATAATTTCCATGGCAACCTTACGATACCATTTTTTCCCCTTCCTCAAGACGGTTTAGTAGCGAGTCATTTGATCGCTAAAAATAATTAATAAGAAGCAAAATACATACAATGGACAATATAATTACCTATAATCTACTCCTTTTTTTTGCCTGGTTGTAGTCAATTATACATTGTGGTTTTTTGTCAGGCTCGCCATTTTTAATTTTTCCTGTTTCGACAAGGGCATCATAGTGTTTTTCACAAGTAGTATCATTAGTACCGGTCTCTTATCAACCCATTTTATTATTTTTATGCATATTATCATTTTTTGTTTATCCAATAACTTGTCCGTTTTTGATTTTTAACTGACTGTTTGTTCGGATAGTCCTTTTCTGCAAATATGTCCCTTTTCAAATAGGCAACTAACTTATAAGCAAGCCTCTGGAGCACATTATGCTTCTCAACTTCCAATTGCAATCAGTATTACTCAAATGAGTTCATTTTGTTGAAGCTTAAACTAGCTAGTTAATGGTACTCTCGAGCATGCTCATTCATACTTAGTTGTGCACAACAAATCATTCTTATACTCGCGTAGTTGTTCAGTCCGGACCATCTGTCATGATCACCCAGGGTTTCAGGTTATCCACGTCGGTCACCGAAACAGATTTCTTGGTGCCTCTTAGGTCCTCTATAACATCTATCGTTTGGGAGAACCTTTCCAACGCGAAAAGTCCCTTTATATAACGGATCCAGCTTACGACTTGACTCCTCAACACTATTTTGTTTGGGCTTGCATATTTTTCCATCGAAAGATTTCTTTTGCTTTTGTTGCTTGTCTGTTACGTTTCCGCTCGAAGAGTTTCTAAATCGGCACGACCGAACGTATCAGACACGGCGTTTATAATTTAAGCGTCAGCCCAATGTTTTAAATTTATCCCCATCAATATTTCATAGGTTGATTTTCCTGTGGTTTTATTCTTCAGTTGTACCTCTGTAAGTAGAAGGTCCAACTGCTGCTGCATCGTCAAAGGTATCACTCCTAATCCCGTCTAAATTTGTCGCAATTTCACTCATTGTAAACAGGCGTTGTGTACACACTGTAAAAACCACCTGAACTTGAACACTCACGCTCGAAAGTAATTGGGGATGTACTCGGCATCGATCCATATATCTCTTCTAAGTTTGATAGTTCCATTGATTGCATTTAGAACCGCTTTTTGTACATGCTCGTCATTAACCGTAGCTTCCCGCATTTTTTTTGTATGTTCTATCTGTAAATAAGGAATTATAATTAGTGTTACATTTAACTATACGAAGAGGAGCACATTTGAACATAGCATTCAACTTGGGGCATTTATCTAGGCGGGACATATTTGAACATACAAACCTGCCCCCTTTGTTTTGATCAAATCTGCCCCTTGGAAATTCGAGAGATAAATATTTTATTACAAACAAAAACATATGAAACAACCGGCAAGCAAAAACTACCATGCGAATGAAAAACTAATAAGAACTAAATATGTTGGGGCCCAAATAGCCCAAGTTGATTATATGCTTAAAAGAATAAAAAAAATATATCACCAAAATTTGATGCAATTGATTTTCTTTCTTGTCAAGAGTAATAGGGAAGGAAAAAATGGAATGCGTTCGATAAATTGCTATTTGTGGTTCACTTAAAGAATTAATCACACAAAGTTATTAATTTTAATATAGCGAAATATTTAATAAATGCTACGGGTGCGAGAACTGAACTACCTACTATTATTTTATACAGGCCGATTCAGTCATAATGTCATTAATTTCAAACACGTATTTGGAAGGCCTAATGAAGACAGAATATCGAAAATTATTGACCAAGTCGAACACCATTTGTACCACCAGATTGCATCTTATAGATTATTCTCTGAAACAACGCCGATGAATGAAGGGCAGCCGCAAATACTCGTAATGTCTGTTCGGTGTTATAAATGCCGTTTTGTCTAGCGAATGCGAATGCATGGGAACTCCTAGTAACGCCTGTACTTTATCCCTTCCGTATTAGATCTCTTTCCTACTGATCTTGTGTCCCAAGTATTCAGTGTTACTTTGTAGGAAAGAGTATTTAGCCATCTTGAACTTCACGACCACCTACCATCAAGTCGTCAATGCGTATCACCATATTGCATCTTGTAGATGACTTTCTGGAACAACGCCGATGAATTAGAGAAGCCGAAAGGCATCCGCAGATACTCGTAATATTCGTCCGCTGTTATACTGCCGTTTTGTCTACCGAATCTAAATACATGGGAACTTTGGGAAACCTTGCGCTGTCAATTTGTGCTAAAAACGTTCTTATTTGCCAACATATCAAATTGATCAGATATCAGAGGAAGCGGACACCTATCTTTTACCATAATAGTATTTAATGCCCTGCACTCAATGCACATTTTAATCTCGCCAAAAAGAACACGACGTTAAATATATCGATGGTGTCCTGACAATATCTCCTATCTGAAAATTTGTCATTTTACAGGTTATCAAGAAAAAACACATAGGAGATATTAGTATTGATTTTATTTGAGATAGGTGGTTTTGTTAGGTTAGGCTAATTTTCTAAGTGTGTCCCCAGGAAGATTCGAGTTAGATAGGTGGAATTACTCTATAATAACTATCAAGTTTAAAAGTTATAATTTTATTACAAATATTAGAAAGTAAATAAACAAAATAAAAATATATATTCTGCTTACACATAAACATAAAATCAAACAAAATTCCTTTAAATATAAATAAACTTCAGTCTTTTTCATTTTTTGGTAAATTATCATAGAACGTATGGCAGTCTTCCGGAATTACTGACTTTAATTCTTGTAGGTGTTTCCACTTTGAGTAAGACAGTTTTAATATTGATTTATGCAATTGTGGGTAACTGCAATCACTGACAGTAATACTTTTCGGTCTTATGGGCAACTCTCGCCATTCGTCATCAAAATCAAGCTTATATCGAATAATACCGTCGGGACTGTATGACAAGGCTTTTATGTCGGTTACAGTTGGATCGTTCTTGCATCGTCCTGGCCTAATCGAGTGATATCTCATGCCTTTCTTTTTCGCAAAGTTTTTAAAAAAAGGACGTTTCAATACTCAAGTTTCATATGGCATCGGCTTTTTTCGTGCTTCCATAGTGGCTCTAACATAATCAGCTGGTAAATATATATCTTTGCTTTTGAGTTTTCGTTCTATTAGAGCGTGGACACTGTCGCATTCCATTTGTGTGTGCCCACGCTCTAAAAATTTTTGAAAGATCTCTACGTCATGTTTCATAGAAAAATTTAATAAAGCATTTGCGAGAATGTTATTCCTATTTTGATAGGTACATCCGTCTGAATATATTACAATTGGTACCTTTTTACTGACGCAGTATTTTTCTAGATGCTCTAGTATGATGGAAGTGAAAGTAGAAGCTTGAAGATCCGAATCGACTTCCGTGAACCAATAACAAACTACTTCATGAGACTCCAAGTTATACACGGTAAAATTGTAACAGCATAGTTTGGTTTTAAAAAAAATTGCGCTAGCATTTACATTTGGACTCACTTTAACAGCCTGAAGATCCATCGTTAAAGTAATGCAGATATTTTCTTGGGCATGAATTTTATCTATTTCTTTTTCATCACGAGCCCTATCTTTTTTACCTATGTGTAAACTCCACTCTTCAGGGGATACGTTGCCAACATTATACGCAGCACACGTGTCACATTGATCTTTCTTTTTTTGATTAATAGAAATATTTTTTTCTTGCAGCTTCTTAGTGAAAACCTGTCTGGATAAAGGTGTTCGATCCTGTTCTTGGCAGTAGCTTCTGTAATGATTTAGAAGATCCTGCATTGATACAAAAATTGGTTCTAAGTACAACTTGGAAGTATCTTTTCTTGAGTAATGGGAAGGTAATTTTGGTAGTTTGTCTATAAATGTATTTAAAAATCTAGGTCATAAGTTTTGGCAGATAATGGCAGTTTTCTTTTAGAACGGGCAATTTCTTGTAGAGGAATAATGTTGTAAGTGCTCTGGTTCACCCAGGATTGGACGGTAAAAGGTCTTAGCCCTAATGTATTAAGAAACATAGTGCAACAGACTACTTTTTTTGTCATAACCTTTCATGGGCAAAGTGTAGACAAATGTACCTTCACACCTAGAATTTCCTTCAGTGGTTTTACGTTTGGGGTTAACTCGTGACACATGTGATGCTACAAAATTTTTTTTTGATCCCAACTCGTCTCAGACCAGAAATGATCAAAAAGTTCTCTTCGATGAGTTTCGGAAAAATCTGAACAGAATCTATTTTTAGAACGAGCACAATTTCTAGATTGGCAAGTAGGGCCTAATTTCCGAGGTTCTCTTATCGTATTGTGGTGCACAGTACCATCTCTTCGAGTATATCCCAGATATTGCTTTCCTTCCATGCGAAGTTTTTTATTAGCGTTTTTTTTCCAGGTGTCGGAATTTGTTAGCTTTCTTCTTTTCCGTTGATTTTCTCCATCTTCTGAGTCAGTTTCGATATGGTTATCTAGAATTTGACTTTCTTCTTGTTCAGCAGATTGTAAAATAAAGGTGGCGCTTTTTTCGTATTCTTCTGCTGCAGTTTCATTTAAGTTTGATACATCATTCAAACCATCATGGTCCGTTATTGCATTAGTTGAAAATTGTATAGCTACATCTGGGGATTCAGAACTTTCTATTCCGGTTTCATTTTGGTTCGTTGTGTTATTAAACAAAGTATCATCGACCAGTGGATCAGTGTCAAAATCTGTAAGTGGGTTGTCACTAGACTTGGATTGGTTTTCGTAATCTGTAGTTGTTAATGGAGTTAACGAAATATTTTGCAAAATTGTTATTTTAGGGTGCTCTATGGTTGGTATAACACTGCAGAAATTAACTGACCCATCGTTTTTTACAGTCGTTGGGTGACTATACATCATGTCTTGTGATAAGGTGTTAATATCAACATCATTTTCCAGATTATTGAAAACATTGTTCTCATCAAAAATTATTGGAAGTTCTTCTATATTAATGTTACTAGTCTCTTCAAAAATATTCTGCTCTTGTGAAACACTACTCAAGGCGAGATTGAGAATTATTTTTGATCTATCAGACATTGTAGGTATACATGGATTTTACCTGTAACCAAATTTATAATGAGATTATACTTTTAAAATAGGTACCGTAATCACGTGGAGTTTCGCACGTTTAGCAAAAACAAATTTAGAAAAGAGGCAGTCTGATTATGTTATATAACTTTATGAACATATAAAATGTTACTAATTAAATTCTAATAAGCTTACAACAAAACAAATACAACTAGTTTTATGCTTCATATTATGTTGTTGATTAGAATATTAGACTTATACTAAGTAAAAACTACTGTTTTATTAAAACAACTCACCTGCCATGAAACCTCTTATGCTGTTATAAGGCGCGCTTGTAGATAGGAGATATTTTTTAAGGTTATGTAGGCAATTCAGTTAGGAGATATTACTTTACACAATTTGAATACTAATACTGTAATGCTGCAGTTGGGTGGAGTTCCTGGCTTACGTATAACGATGCATTTGTTTATTTGGCGCTAAATTTGAAATTTCAGAAAATTTGCAGATAGATATTGTCAGGACACCATCGATATGTAATTGGACATTTAAACATGAACTATTTATAATTTTAGTAGATAAAATATTATTTAACGACTACAAAATATTATCACTTACATAAATAGCTATTTATAGATATGTTTTCTATTTTGCAGCGCCACGTCAGTACCCTGCACGGACGTCTTGTTAGAGGAAAGCAACGATGTGTGGGACATCCTCAGAGAAGAGAGCCACAATTTTTCAGAAGAAGAAGGCAACTCACACAGAAAGAGAAGTAGCTCATCTTTAGACTTTTTACCTGTTTCAACAGCTATGAAGATCCGGTGCGGGTCGTGCAGGAAAATCGTGAAAAGCGGCCCTAACTTCATGCACTCGAAGATCTTCTTTCGAGACACAGTCCTCGACAACACCTCCTATAAGTGCGAGACTTGTAAACGCGAAACCGTTGACTCGCTCTACTCGCCTAACCTAACCTATAACAATCGTTTTGAAGCGGTGAAGTTCAAATGTAGTATATGTATGTATGAGACAAAATACCGCAGTGCTCTCAAGTCTCATATGTTGAAACATAAAGACAGGTCGGAAGTTAAAATGTATAAATGCGACTACTGTAACTATGAAACCAGACACAAAACGGCATTGAAACCCCACATTTTGAAACACCAGGATCCATCGCAAGTTGAGATGTTCCACTGCGACTCCTGCGAATATCAGACAAGATACAAACCTGCTCTGAAGTCTCATCTGCTCAACCACAAAGACCCGTCGGAGATCAACATGCATTCTTGCGACATGTGCGATTACAACACAAGGTTCAAAAGTTCCCTCAACTCGCATATGCTCAAGCATATGGACCCGTCGGAGATTCAGATGTTTAAATGCGAGATCTGCACCTATGAGACTAAACATAAAACGTCGTTAAAGTCTCATATGCTTAACCATAAAGATCCGTCAGAGGTGAAGATGCATAAATGCGAAGAGTGTGACTACAACACTAAGTTTAAGAGTTCCTTGAAGTCACACATGCTAAAGCACAAAGATTCTTCTGAAATTCACATGTATAAGTGCGACTCCTGCGAATATGAGACTAGACATAAAAGCGCGTTGGCGTCTCACAGTTTAAACCACAAAGACAACTCTGAGGTGCCACTTTATCTGTGCAACTTGTGCCCTTACGAGACCAAGCGAAGGGCCAACTACAAATTGCACATCATGACCCATAAAGACCCCTCAGAAATCCAAATGTACACATGCGAGACATGCGGATACAGCACCAAGTACAAAAGCGTCCTCAAATCTCACAAATTAATTCACCAGGATCCGTCAGAAGTGGAAATGTACCGGTGCCACCTGTGCGACTACGAAACCAGACGGAGGCAAAATATAAAAATGCACGTTCTGACACATATGGACCCCTCCGAAATTCCCATGTACACGTGCGACCACTGCGAGTACAAAACCAAGTACAAGAGTGCTCTCAAGTCGCATCTTCTAAACCACAAAGATCCCTCCGAAATACAAATGTTCAACTGCGAGAGCTGCGAGTACAAAACAAAGTACAAGTTCTCGCTCAAATCGCACATGCTGAGTCACAAATCCGCCTCAGAAGTACCCACGTTCACTTGCGAGTTGTGCCCGTATGAGACCAAGCGTAAAGCGAACTACCACTCGCACATTTTAATCCACAAAGACCCGTCTGAGGTCAAAATGTTCGAGTGCGACACGTGCGAGTACAAGACAAGGTACAGAAGCGCGCTCAGCTCGCACTTGCTCAGTCACAAAGATCGAACCGAGACGCAGATGTACAACTGCGATGAATGTCCGTACGAGACCAAGTACAAAGGCGCGCTTAGGACACACAAACTGAACCACAAAGATTCTTCGGAACTGAAAACATACTCGTGCACTTTGTGCACGTACGAGACGAAACGTAAGATGAACTTCCATGCTCACAGTTTGAGCCATAAGGATCCGTCGGAGGTTCAGATGCACGCTTGTGACACTTGCGAGTACAAAACTAGGTACAAAAGCGCGCTTAAATCTCACGCCTTGGCCCACAAAGATCCCTCGGAGATTGAAATGTACAAGTGCGAGTTCTGTGAGTATCAATCCAGGTATAAGAGTGCGATTAAGACACACGTTGTGAACCACAAACAACCCTCGGAGATTCAGATGTTCAAGTGTGAAAGCTGCGAGTATCAAACTAGGCATAAAGGTTCGCTCAAAGCGCATTTGTTGAAGCATAAAAGTCCCTCGGAAGTACCTATGTTCACTTGCGAATGTTGCCCGTACGAGACCAAGCGTAAGACCAGCTTCAAGTCGCACATGTTGATGCATATGGACCCCTCGCAGATACAAATGCACGCTTGCGACAAATGCGAGTACAAAACGAAATATAAAAGTGCCCTTAACTCGCACGTTTTATCCCACAAGGACCCGTCGGAGATAAAGATGCATACTTGCGAGGTCTGCCAATACACCACAAAGTATAAAGGAGCGTTAAAGTCGCACATGCTTAACCACAAAGATGCGTCCGAGGTCACGGTGTACACCTGCGAGTTTTGTACGTACGAGACGAGGCGTAAGACTAACTTTCACATACATTCACTGTCCCACAAGCAACCGTCAGAGATACAAATGCACTCGTGCGACGTATGCGAGTACAAAACAAAATACAAGAGCGCTCTGAACTCGCACGCCTTGTCCCACAAAGACCCCTCGGAGATACAGATGTTCAAATGTCACACTTGCGAGTACGAGACGCGGTACAAAAGCGCCTTAAAATCACACGTAGCGAACCACAAACCCAACGAAGGGCAGTCGTACAAATGCGACGGTTGCGAGTTCGAAACCAACAACAAATCTACGTTAAAATCGCATATTATCACACATAAAGATCCGTTGGAGGTGGTTATCTACACTTGCGACTCTTGCAGCTACGAAACGAAGCGCAAAACTAACTACCAATCGCATTTGTTGATACACAAGGATCCGGCAGACGTTAAGATGTACCAGTGCGACGAGTGCGACTACGCGACGAAATACAAGAGCTCCTTGAAGTCGCACGTGTTGAACCACAAGGACCCATCGGAGATCGAGATGTTTAAATGCGACATGTGCAGCTACGAATCGAGATTTAAGAGTAGCCTCAAGTCACACATTCTCAACCACAAAGATCCCTCGGAAATAGACATGTTCAAGTGCGACGAGTGCGACTACGAGACGAAGTATAAGCGCGCGTTGTCTTCGCACAAACTGAACCACATGGACCCGTCGCAGATTCCCATGTTCAAGTGCGCGTCTTGCGACTACGAGACCAAGTATAAGAACGCGTTGAAGTTACACGTGGCGCACCACAAGGATCCGTCGGAAGTGGAGATGCATTCGTGCGAAAAGTGCGATTATAAATCGAAGTACAAGTCGTGTCTGAAGTCGCACATGGCGAAGCACGAGGAGCTTTCCGTCATTTGAGTCGCTTTTACGTACGGCGGAGCTGCAATGCGATTGGAGAGGTGGAAGCCGGAGATGAAAAACGCTTTTTGTCTCTTTGTTTCCAGCGGTTTACCGAGATGGAACTGAAGATTAGGAGGAATTATACCCACGGAAAGGGAAGAGTAGTTCTTACTTAAAGTGTAAAGAACTGAAATTTACTTGTATAGAGAAGAATATCGTTAATGTGTAAATAGTTGACGCTTAAATGCTTGTATTACATGGAGAATTACGGCAGAGGTGGGTGAAGTAGATCTAAAAAAAAAGAAATGTATCTGGAATGATAGGGACTGTACATTGATTTATGTAGGGTGTTAGGTAAATAACTTTCGTAGAAGTAACAGTTGATTCTTTGCATCATTTTGAAGAAATTTGGACATGTTAAAACTTCAATGGCGCCCAACTGTAACTCCGATCGTCACATTTCGAACTTCGAACGGAACTGTAAAATTTGATATTAATTTTGCAAATAAAGTGTATATGATATTAAAATAGCTGTTTGCAGCAAAAACGTCGGTTAATTGAAAATGAAAATCTTACCCAACGTGGTATTGTCAAAAATTGCAATAATAACACACACAAAAAAAGTCTACTTTTCATGCGACATATGTTATTTATAGTATTTTTGCCTCCTGATCACGAATCCAGTGTCAGAATTGAGCACATTACATGAATTTCCTAACCTCAAAAAACAGGTCAAAATAGCAAAATTTCACGAAAAAGTGCTAGGAAAAGTACAATTTTTTTTCTCTTCAAATGTTCATTTATATGGTTAAGATCTCGCCGAACGTGAATTCGCCGTCAGAATTGATGGTTCTTTTTCTAACATAAAAAAACGGGTAGGATATAACGAATTTTAAAAAAATAACAGATTTGAGCCAAATTTAGTATCCGGGGTTTTTCGGGGTCGCTGATCACGGATCCGAGGTGAGTTTTGCAAAATTCAAAATGTCGGATCCAAGATGGTCGACCAAAATTTCAAAAAATAATCCATTCGCGCTAAATTTGGTATACGGGGATTTTAGGGGTCGCTGATCATGGATTCGAGATCAATTTTGCAAAACTCAAGATGACGGATCAAAGACGGACGAACAATTTTTTTAAAAACATTTTTGTCAAATTCGGTATACGGGGGTTTTCGGAGTCGCTGATTACGGATCCGAGGTCAATTTTGCAAAATTCAAGATGGCGGATCCAATGTGGCCAACCAAATTTTAAAAGAATAACATTCGCGTCAAATTTAGTTGTATACGGGGGTTTTCGGGATCGCTGATTCGAGGTCAGAATTGCGAAATTTATTTTGTAAAACTTGTTTATTTTATAACTTGAGTACTTACCCAATCATATTTTAACCTTCTTAAAGTACATAGGTAACTGATTAAATTTTTAAAAACGAATTTTGTAAATCTGATATACCAAATTTGGCACGAATGTTATTTTTTGAAAATTGTTCGGTCATCATTGATCCGCCATCTTGAATTTTGCAAAGTTGACCTCGGAAGCGACCCCGAAAACCCCCGTATACCAAATTTGGCGCGAATCTGTTATTTTTTGTAAATTCGCGATATCTGACCTTAAATTGACCCGTTTTTTAGGTTAGGAAAACAACCATCAATTCTAACCGCGGAGGTCTTAACCATATAAATGAACATTTGAATAAAGAAAAAACCATTTGTTGTACTTTTTCTAGCACTTTTTCGTGAATTTTTGCTATTTTTGGCCTATTTTTTGAGGTTAGGAAATTCCTGTGATATGATAGCTCAATTCTGACACCGGATTCATGATGAAGAGGTAAAAATACTACAGGTAACATATGTCGCATGAAAAGTACATACAACTTTTTTTGTGTGTGGCTGTGTAATTAATAAGTAGCTTGCGTTTTCGGTCACACTAAATGACGTCACAATGCGTTCTTGTTGACGTAACAAAGTTTAAATTTTTACATACTTAACATCTCTAACTTAAATATAGCAAAAAGTTATATTTTTTACAAATATAGAAGACTACAAATTTATGTACTTCCAAAAGAAATTAAATTTTCGTACAAGTTTCCTATATTATTTACATCCAGTGATAAACTCTAGCTTGTCACACAATATTTTGGATATTTCTGGATGAATCTGATGTGTAAAATTTGTTCCACCACATGAGGTCCAATTTTTTGCTGCCGCCTACGTTCTTGAAATCTAGCAGGCGCATTTTCTGTATTCGGAAGCCTTTTGGGAAACCTATACACAAGTTTGTCGAACTGGAAACGGCTTTTCTGGGTAACTGCCAGCTCTCAACAAAAACTTTTAAAACCCACACAAAATTATACTTTATCAAAGTATGTTATACTGTGGATGATGCCGCATTGTTATTTATTTCATGCTTTAATTTTAATTTCAATAAATTGATTTTTTACAAATGTACCTGTACATTTTAATAAACATCATTAGATTTGAATATTGTAATGAAACTTTTTTCTTAAAATGATGCAAATCAACTGTTAAATCGATTAAAGTTATTTCAATTGCACGCCGTATTTTTTAACTGTTTTGAGTATGTAAGTAATGTATTTGTAGGGAGTACTCGGAAAAAGTAAACGTCCTTTTTATCTACTTAATTATTTTGCAACTCGATGGATAACCAACGGCAACTAATTTCATTTTAATTTCTTTGTATTGTAACAGTATTAGTTGTGCTCTATATAGCGTCACAGAAATTGTTGACCTCTTTTTTACTGTAAATTCTACATTGCATGCTATAGAAGTTTGCCGACTTTTGTACAAAGACTTAGGGACGATTCTACTGCATTAACCAAACTTGATTGAAATATCAAATACACTTAAATAGTAAATTCGGCATCAAGCATTTATTTACGCAAACTTAAAATGTATGAAATGGATTTAAGTTTTAAGTTGCTAATTTTGAGCTTTTAATGTCGTTAAAATTATGGAATACAGGTAGAACCTCGATAATCCGATCTCCCTGCCCCCAATCCGAACGACCTAAAACTGAATTTGACATTGAAATTCGGGAAATGTCAAGTAGGCAAGTCGGTGTACCAATACACGAGATTGCCGTGCAAACAAAATTGCACATATGCATACACATCTACAAGGTCTATTCAGAAAATAACCGAATTTTATTTTTGAAACTTTATTCTTTTTATACATTGTTGGTCCTTTTCTCCTTCACGCACTTTTTGCAGTGGTGTTTCCACTTCGCGAAGCAGTTCTGGATAGCTTCATTTGAGAAATGGCTTTTAAAATATATGACGAATTTGATCGGACATCATCAATAGTTTGAAAACTACGTCCTTTCATCACTGATTTTAATGTCGGAGAGAAGAAAAAATCGCAAGGAGGGTGAGGGAGGACAGTAATCTGATTTTTGGCATAAAACTTATCAACTGACAAAGCTTAATGTGCAGGCATTGTTAGCACAGAACGCATTAGGCGGTCGCGGAGTTCCTTCCCATGTTTTATAATGTATGCACTCCCACTAGACGATCCTGAGCTCGTCTCGCTCGCATCTCGTTCTCCTCCTATATTTTCCAAAGAATCTCTGGAGACCGCAATGCAATCGAGACGAGCTTCCTCTTCCATAGGACTTATTTTCTTAACTACTAAAACAATACCGCAACTATTTAAAGGAGAGCGCGAGCAGGATTGTGTGCAATTGCCAAATGCGACTGATTTTGTAAAAGACCGCGATCAGCTCAACTCAGCCCAGAACAGACCGCGATACGACGCGACCGCCTAATGCGTTCTCTGTTTTATGGTGCAAGAACCATGAGTTGCTCCGCATTAACTGGGTCTTTTTTTTGTGATTTTTTTTACGTAATTGTTGCAAAACGCATTGATAGTACATACGGTTCACTGTTTCACCTTGAGGCAAGAAATCAAAATACACAATTCTATTGTAGTCGAAAAAAAAACAGTGAACATCGCTTTGACATTGGATCGGGACTGACGTGCTTTCTTGGGTCATGGAAATCCATTGCAAATCTATTGTGGTGATTGAACTTTTGCCTCAATGTCGTAGCCGTAAACCGAGCTTTCGTTTCTCGTTATGATCCTTTGAATGAATGTTTCATCGTCATTGAATGGTTTAAGGAGTTGCCGACAAACATCCACATGATTTTCTTTCTGTTGTTCGAATCACAGGCCGACAAAATTTCAAAAAAAAATCCAGAGATCAGACTCTACGCTTCCGAAGGCATTTGGCGCGCTGAATCCGAATCTGGCCTCAGAATTGATCCATCACCCTAGGTTTTCGAGATATTCTAACCTAAAAGTGCAAAAAACACGTACTTTTGCTATATAGATTCAAGGTTATGTAACTTGGCGAAAAAATTTTTTTTCTCAAAACTGAAAACATCATTGGAAACGACTATCTTTCCCTTTCAAAACGCATTTTTTTATTTTGAAAAAGCTCAATTTTTCGCGGAGATATCGTCAATTTAAGATGACCAGTATGGCTATATTATTACATCATGGCTAACCCCATAACACTGAGCGCTGCTAGCCCTAATTGTTAGGAACGTTAACCCCAAGCCCTATAACCCCACAACACTAAGCGCTGTGAGCTCTAATAGCCCTATATGTCTGGAAGGTTAATCCCAAACCCTATAACCCCACAACACTAAGCGCTGTGAGCTCTAATCGTCAGGAAGGTTAACTTCAAGCTCTATTACCCATTAACACTAAGCGCTGCGAGCCCTCATCGCCAGAAAGGTTAACCCCAAGCCCTGTAACCCCACAACACTAAGCTCTATGCGTCTCAAATTGATAGCAGGTTAACTTTTTCCAACCCCAATCATCAAGTATACCGTTAGTGCGCAGCAATCCTTGAGACACACGAGAGATTTTCATAATTTTTCAGTTTATTGCTTCGGCTTTTTGTGGAATTGTTCTCGTTTTTCCTCAAATGATCTTTTAAGAGATTTTTGTCTATGTTCGGTGCTGGAGTCATGTCTCTGTAACGACCAGCAGTAATCCGCCATCATTCGTTCATTCCATCTACCTTGGTAATGTTTCTCTTTTTGTTTGATGTCTTGATGGAATCTTTCGCCCATTTCTTCGCTAAATGCACCGACATTTTCAGGGAAATAGTCAAAATGGGAAAACAAAAAGTGCAGCTTTAAGCTCATTAAATACTTTAATTCCTGGAAATTCTTTAACATGGTAGAGACAATTGTTTTATACTTGGGATCTCGGTTGTTACTTAAAAATTTCTCTCGTTACATTTTTGAAGCTTGTCCAAGTTTTTTTTTCAACGGCTGTCGTAGTAGATACAAATTCATCATCTTTCATTAGCATACGAATATCAGGCCCTACCTTCTTTGATCTTTGCATCAGACAAATTTGGAAATTTATTCTGAAAAAAATATCCGAAACATTCGCCTTCTTTATCCAAAGTTTTCGTAAATTGTTTCATCAAGCCAAGCTTGATGTGTAATGGTGGCAACAAGTTTTTTTTTTATATCAACAAGGCTTTTATATTTAACGTTATTCGAACCAATTTCCATATTCTTTCTTTCAGGCCAATTTTTTTTCACCCAGTGTTGCTCTCGAACACGACTGTCCCACAAATACAGAAAGCAAGGGTTTTTTGTATTGCCGGATTGTAATCCTACTACAATGTTAATCATTTTGAAGTCGCCACACATTAACCACTTATGATCGCTGTAATTGATTTTCTTGAGAAGATATCCGAAACTATCGTATGATTCTTTCATTATAGTAGAGTGATCAATTGGTACAGCAGCGTATTCATATCCATTGTGAAGAAGAACTGCCTTCAGGCTTTGTACGGACGAATCAATGAAGAGTCGCCAATTATCTAGCTTGTAATCTTCTTGAAGTCCATACATACCCATTAAATTTCTTATATCGTTGCAATAAACTAGGTCATTTTCGCGACTAAAATACTTCCGAAATTTTTCATCTCTATTTCTATAAACAGATACTTTAGTACCAGGTTCCAAAAGATTTCTCTCGTTAAGTCTTGAAGCAAGCAACTCTGCTGAATCTTTAGGTAAATTCAAATCACGAATTAAGTCGTCCAATGCATTTTGATCGAAAAGATTATGTTTATTGTCATCAAGTGAATATTCTTCTTCTAACTCTTTATCATTAACTTCTTCGGGTTCTGCTACATAAAGTTTTTCTAACTTTGAAGTAGGATTTGGAGGTCTTCTTATTGTACCATATTGAGCTGGTGTCATACTAAGTACGTTAGGGTAAGCAATTGTATCTCTATTCTTGTGGTTAAACCCTGTTACATTGCATTTGCAAAAGTAGCAGTCACTATCATGACTGATAGGCTCTCGCCAAGTAGCTGGTGTAACAACAACTTCCTTCTTAATATTGTCCCAGCTATTCAAAGCCCGTCAGCAAACATCACATACAAAGTTTGGAACCCATGATTTATCAAGATTAGTCATAGGTATTTCGTAACAATCGTTAAACAAACTTTCTATAGCGTCGCTGATTGGCCTAAGACACCGAGTGACATCAAATTTCCCACAAATATAACAAAAGTTATTTATCTTTGCACTGCACGGAATTCTCGACATTTGCAAAAATTTATCCGTTAGCCCGCCGCTCAAGCACGATCTCTAACACGGAAAAAATTTAATATCATAAAAGCACCCACCTACCGGTAGACACAAACCAATTTCATTCACGTAAAATTGCAAATAATGCACACGAATCCTTTAGCCTGTCGCTCAAGCACGATCTCTAACGCGGACCGTCTTTATATTGAAAACACCACCGTTATCCGAAACTCGACAGCTGTAAGCAAAATTTCTAAAGTCGGTAAAATATTTCCAATCAAAGTCAACTTATCCATCAACCAGCCGTTGAATTGCGATCTCAAGGAAAACGTTAGATACCGAAAACCATGAATGCAACCATGAAATGTTACTAGTTATCCTAAATATTGTAATATATTGAGTAATGTCATGATACACTTATTATATTTTAAAGCAATCATTTACTATATTCAATGAACCAATTGGGTTATTGGGTTATTGGGTTATTTGGGTTATTGGGATTAACCTTCCTGGTGGTTAGGGCTTGTAGCGCTTAGTGTTATTCAGTTACAGGGCTTGGGGTTAACCTTCCTGACATCTAAGGCTCGTAGCGCTTAGTGATATTGTGTTATAGGTCGAGCCATGGTTTAATAAGGTAGCTATACTGATCATCTTTAATCGACGATATCTCCGCGAAAAATAAAGCTTTTTACAAATAAAAAAATGCGTTTTGAAGGGGAAAGATAGTAGTTTCCAATGATATTTTTGCACTTTTAGGTTAGAATATCTCGGAAACCTAGGGTGATGGATCAATTCTGAGGCGAGATTCGGATTCAGCGCGCCAAGTGCCTCCGAAAACGTAGTGTCTGATCTCTGGAATTTTTTCCTTGTTGGCCTGTGATTATCAAATGAGGAATTTTGATGCAACTCGTTGGATGTTCAATTTTTCAGTCAAAATTTCATGACATGACCCTATTGAGATGCTAACCTCTTCTGCAATTTCTCTGACAGTCAATCGGCGATTTGCACGCACCAGATCTTTGACTTAACGTGGAAGTAATCAGTTGAAGTCGAAAGCTTTCCTGGTCGAGGATCATCTTCAATTGACTGAAGACCACAACCACATCGTGAAAACCATTCGTAACATTGCGTACGACCCAGAGCATAATCTCCGTAAGATTGTTTCAAAAGTTCAAACGTTTCTGTGAAAGCTTTCCCTAGTTTCACGCAAAATTTTACGTTGCGTCGTTGTTCCAGAAAATCGCACATTTCGAAAATCGTCACTAACACTTAAACGTTGCACTCAAATAACAATGTCACGAAAACTAAATGAGATATCAACAATCCAAGAACAGGTGGTTACAGAGGAGATTATAGGCAACGCAGTGCTGCCAACTGCATATCACGAAATATCTCATTAGTGTAATTAAAAACGTTCGGTTATTTTCTGAACAGACCTCGTATATATTCTATACGTAATTTCATCTCTTTCTTGTTGATTCTGTGAAATGACTATTTCTTTTGATTGTGATTAAAGTTTCGTGCGTTAAATTACTGAAACCTAAGTTTGGTGTGTGTTCATGTGAGTAACGTTTTATAATCAGAACTTTTTGGTAATCCGATCTACTTTCGGCCCCCATTAGTTCGGATTATTATCGAGGTTCTACTGTATAAGTGAGCACGCGTAGAATTACTATTGCGTTTTGAACAAAATTTAAGCTAAACTCTAAATTCAGTGTTGAACAATTTCAAGGTTGGTTGGTATGTCGTTAATGTGCAATTTTTGACAGACCAGAGGACTTAATAACCAGTTTCAAAGTTTCTTCTAAAAAAGAGAAACGCTAAGAAAATGACGACGTGGCAACTAGTCTGGAATTTGTTCAATCATAGACTACTGCCACGGAATCCTGCAAACAGACTTATATTCAAGGTTTAATTTTATTAATTTTAATGCGTGATTGCGCAATTACTTCAGAAAATTGTGGAGATTAAGGGCCCCATATTCTTTAAATAGTGTTTTCCGCAAAGACAAATAATTTCAAACATTTAAAAACTGAATAATCTAAAGCTTATCAAATAATAGGAATGTTATGTTATGCCACCTGAGTATTTTCAAAGACGCCGCAGTAAAGCGAATAAACAGGTGCAAAAAACGATCAAACCATCAAGGTTTCAAGTACTGAAATCTACGAAAATACTAACTTTTTTAGACATAACTCCACATGTAAATATTCTTATAACATTTACTTGCTTAGTCCTACATATAAAATTGTTTACTTTTATTTATAAGTACATGAAAATAATTCTTAAAATGTGGGGTTAGGATAACAGAAAACGCATGTTTTACTTTTTTTTAGTTATTATTTTATTTGAGTAGATTTAAATGGTAACAATGAATAAACAAAACATCAAGGATTTTATTTTTGTGCTTACTTTTGTTCTACACGTTTTACTTTTCAAGATTTCAGTACCTAAAAATGGCAGAAATTTCACCATTTCTCGACCAGGGATATGGCCACCTTAATAAACGGCAATGATAACGTTTTTTTTTATAATTTGGATATATTAGATTTTATAGCCAAACTAGCAGATCGTACTATTTTCTGGCAATTGTTAGTGTTATTTACTGCTGGACGGGCTGTAGTCTGCGGGGTAGTTTCTCACAATATCCTTACAAGGGGACCACCAGACCTGTTCCTCACAGATTTTGATGGGCATACGGCATACGTTGCGGCATACCTGATGACTCAGGTATGCCGCAACTTGGCTAAAGGTTTATGCGACGGCCCCTAGTTTTCGAGAAAATCTATGATATAGTTTCTTGCGTTCCTTGTATACTCGTGAGTTACGTTTCAACCAAGCTATCGTAACCCGTACGGGTTCAATTTTATCATACAGAATAGCAACAATTAGTTTAATTATTGAAAAATAGTCATTTACGCATTAATTTCATATACAAAACCTGTAATATACATCCCTATACTTACTTACTAATATTATAAATGTGAATGTAAGTTTGTTTGTTCGCTTTCACGCGAAAACTACTTAACCGATCATCATGAAACTTTGTACACATATTCTTGGAGGTATTAGAAGTAACATAGGATACTTTTTATTAAAAAAATATATTTTTTACGAAAGATTTTCTATATTTATTGTTTCAGGTTAGTTGTAATTTTTGTGGTTAATTCGTGATTTTACCCTTGATCTCTGATACTTATTTAATGGCTTCAATGCGAGCGAAGCTGCGGGTAAAAGCTACTATTTTATATGTTTTGAAATGGACAGTATTTTTTTATTATTACTAGTTCATTGGCATATGATTCTAATTGTCGGCACGAAAAATAACTGAGAATATGAAACTTAAACAAAATGCTATCGGTGGTTTTTTTACCTTGAAACTAGGCGTCTTCTTACAGGAATTTTCACACCTTCGCACTTATATCGCAGGCTGATCCCGACCGGTTTCGTAATGGAAAACATCAGAGGTTTTGGATAGCGGAATAATAGCGAACACAAGAGAGCGTACGGGTTCAAAGAGAGTCACCATTCAAGTCCATTATTTCGAGTCGTCGCCAATAGAGGCGAAAACCACCAATTTTACGCGTTAACAACAATGAACAAAAATATACAAATTAAAGATTCTTAGAATAATAATAACAGTTAGAAATAGAATATAATATATATAAAAAAAACTAAATAAAGTAAGCAAAAACGAAACATTATATACAGAATGATTCAGTCATAATGTCATTAATTTTAACCACGTATTCGGAAGGTCTAATACAAACAGAAAATCGAAAAAAAATTTCTCGGCCTCATAAAAAATAACAAATTACCCCTTAACTCCCGTTAACTCAGCGCTCCACTTCGTAATGGAGAACGCGCCGAGCAGGCCGGTGGAGTACACAACGTTCGGACGTAGTAGCGAAACAGCTGATTTCCTAGTCGTCTCGTCCGTTTTGCAATTACTATCAAAATCAAAACAAATCTCAACTTTATTAAGACTTTATGGACGAATGAGTGAGTGTTTTTTAGTCGCATTTGTCATTTTAAATAAGTAGGTACCACACGACTCTGAAAAGTAACAAGTCACACAATACAGTGCCGGCCTTTTGAAAGTGACGACTCTTATAAGCAAATTGTCTATAATTGGCCTTTGCGAAGCTGGCTTGAAAACGTGAGGTTCAAATCGACTGTCATATCAAATAATGTGTGTCTATCATACTAGTTCTAGTGAGCATTCCATGTTTCTTTGAGTTTAAATAAGCTGTTCTTGCAAACATGTAGATCATCCGCAATGACCAACCATTCTGAAGTAAAGTTATAGCTCTCACTTTCTCTGGTTCCGTTAAACGCGGCATCTTGAATTACCAAGCAAATTACTAATGACACTGACATATAAAAACTTGTCATAATAAGAAGTAAACCACATCATATTAGAAAAATAAATCGTCCACTTTCAAAGGGCCGGCAGTGTACTACGAACTGAATAATTACTTACTTGAACATATGAAATACTAAAAACTTTTATTCAATCCTAAAACAGTGAAAACGTCAAGAATATGTGTTAAAGTTAGATTAGGTACGGTAGCTCAAGATTCACTCTCGATGTATGTCAGCTGTCCGAAACTGGGTTTAAATATTGATTTAAACATTTCTTTTAAGCGTATATATGCATTTTAAATTTTTTTCAGCGCGTATTCATATTCTACTCATTTTTCCCTATCTTCCCTTAAAATTAAAGTTATTATGACTGAATCACCCTGTATATTACCCAGCAATTTTGTTCATAAATCAGTAATTACAAAATCGTCTTACTCACTATCGCTAGCATCGTTTGCTATGCCAGAACAGAATTCCGGATGGTATTTCGCGGTCCAGACCTGCGTTTCCTACCTGATCTTGCGTATTATTCCTCTCTCCCTCACAGACCGTTAGGGAAATTCCAGGTCCTAAACCACCAGCTTGTTTTCACCGTCAGTTGTTCGCAACGTGTCGTTAGTGCAGTTTGTTTCGTGAAAGAGTACGGTGAAATGGAAGCAAGTATTTCCACAGCATATAAAACAATTGTTTTATTTGCTGTGGTATTTCTACATCAGAAGTAAGAGGAGTGTGATGAGCAATCGAAAGGCGAACTCATTAACGTCGGAAACTGTATCATGAATTTTCTCGAAAACCAGGGTCCGTCGCATAAAAAGCCGTTAGTCAGGTACTCTGGGCAAGTCCCCTTACAACATACTTGAGACCCATCAAACTCCGTGAGGTTCATTTATAGGCGTTCTCTTGTTAGTTAAAAATATTTAGTTAGTCTTAATTACAGTACAGTGGAATCGCGTATTACATATGAAGCACTGAATTTCCAAATGTTTAATGATTTCTACAGCTGAACTTTTTGTGTAAAAACATTTGTATCTATTAGTTATTTTTTTTATTTAATTCAATATTTCGTCTGTTTATACAACGAAAAAGTTGAGGCCAATTTTTGATTTGATCAAAGTACAGGGTGATTCACTATATTTTTGACCTCCCATTAACTTTTTTGTTTTTAGTGTTGTAAAAAAATGTGAAATACAAAAGTTGCACGATTTTTTATACAGTTTTCGAAAATTATAGTAGAAAAACAAATGAAATCCAAACAAAATGGCCGCGGATGTTAACTTTATTAATTTAAATGGAACACCCTGTATATTTTTACATATTTGGATAGAACATTCCTTGTCGAACAGTCATATAGGGTTTGTTGAGTCTAATAATAAGCGAGATATTATTAAAAAAACGAAGAGGTTTTTTTATTAAAAAAATAAGATATCTTGTAATTATTCTTTCAGGCATTTCTGTCTTTTTTCCAATTGCACAAGGATTTACAGATATAAGTGTAGTTTGTCATATCGGACATTGATACGGTCCAAAATGCGTTAGGTATTTTAACTAAATCCCACTAATTAGGCCGTGAGAGACCTAATTACTCATGGATAATGTTAAATGGTAGCCCGTGGCATTAACAAGTAATGTCATGACAACATTGTTATTGTTTGAATGTTTGTATTATTAATTTAATTAAAGTGAGTTACACAGAAGAAGAAAATCGAAAAATTATAGGAATTAAAATAAGAGTACTCTATTTTAATTCCTAATTGCCGTTATGTCCTGTGTATAAAGTTAAACCAACAACATTAGATATATAGGACATTACCCACATTTTTAGAGAAGTTAGGCCGTCCGCCAACCGCTCAACGTCGTCAGATCTAAGAAAGCATGCCCTAAAAAGAGGCAAATTGTTATTCAAACTGTTATAATAGGGTAATAAAAGTTATATGTTATAAATAATAATTATAAATACGTCGATCGCTAGCCTTCTGGATCCTGACGGCCTGCAAACGTCAAAATTCGTAGACTAGCGTTAGCCCTTACTTTGACTTGTTTGATAGCCAATAGCTCCACTTTTTAGGTTCAAACGATAGTTTTTATGCATGGTATTAGTTACAGCTTGATCAAACATCTGACACACGCTGACAAGATAAATTTGGACAAAATTTAATATAATCCTTTTCAGACTAATTAAATGCCTATTATCTACATTTGGAACTTCAATGCTTTATGAAATATTATTCTTTACATTCTTAGCAACGGGAAAAGTGATGGATGTGATCTTTCTTCAGAAATTATAAATATATAGAAATTCAACCGAATATAACATACTTTGCATTTATAAGGCAGCTTAAATTCATAAGCCAAATTATACAAATATTCAAAATAAAATTCTGTAGAATACAGAAAGCATATAGTATAGTGACAGGCAAAAAAATCCCATTGTACGGAAATACATTTATTATGATAAACTTTCTAAGACTACCGGCATGATTGGACATTTTTTTAATAGTTTTATAGACAAAATCTGATATAAAAAAATTGTTCCCATATGATTAATACCTTTTGCCTGTCTCTGTATACAGGGTAATTCAGAACTTACCGAAAAAGTGTTAGCTATAACTGGTCTAAACAAATGTCGTATCAAACAAAAATTGAACAATCTGCCGCTATTACAAGTTTTTAAAAAACTTCTTCGCTACTGAAAAATGTTTCAACTGGACTGATTCAAAAATTCATATCTACCGAACATACGGTGGTAATAAGACAGGAACCCGGATATGGCACACTCGCTAAAAACCTGACAAAGTATGTATAGTTTCGTGGCAAATTTTATTTTCGAAATTTAACACTGCACTTTGGCATACAGGGTAGGAAAGTTCCGATGGTCTATCTGAAGTTACGTGAGAGCGATAAAGTAAGCCATAGAAATCCATGCGATAGAGAAGGATGGCTATGATGAAGGCCTCTCATAATCACCGCCCGTTTCGCCCTTCCACAAATAAGATCCACTATTTATTTGTGGAAGGGCGAAATGGGCGTTGATTATTAGACGCCTTCATTATAGCCATCCTTGTCTATCACATGGATTTCTATGGCTTACTTTATCGCTCTCACGTAACTTCTGATAGACCATCGGTACTTTCCTACACTGTATAATTCACCCGAGTGAAATTTTCCTTTATGCTTTCATTTTATTGATCCATAAAAGTCACTATCAACCCTAACATGTAATCCATAAGAAAACTTCTATGAAGAAGTAAACTGTTATTCCTTTCTCCGATAACTCCGGGGAGTTTGTAACAATATTTTGAGGTAAGTGTTTTCTGATAGGTGTTTTCGGATATTGCTGGGAATAAACTTATTTTATTTTCCCATTTTAACTTTACAACAGTAGCCTATGCAATTATTTTCATGAAATCCACCGTCAGTGTCTTCATCACATTCATCTTCCGGTTTTCAATCGGCTGCATCCGAATTGGTATTTAGCAAATACAGCGCTTTCACTTTTATGTTGAAAGTAATGTTCACTCTAAACCTGTGGTTCCCAGCGTTCCCAATTCAGCTATGATTCTGTACACACTGTATTTTATTCGGATAAGTTCTAAATCACCCTGTATATTTAGTTTCACGTCAGGTTTTTTGTATGTGTTAAACGATGGACAGTACGAAGTTGCTATTTATCACTATTGTATAATTTGTTTAGTGAAATATCAATAAAATCCCTTGGTCTTCCAAGGCTTTGAACAGTGATATAACAAGTCAAATCTTCTGGAAAATGGGCCTTATCATATCTAGGCATTGTTTCCATCTTCCATATTATTTTTTTTAACAAATTTTATATTTGATCTTGTGATAAATTTACTTAAAATAAAAATTTCAAACCTTATTGTTGGTTCTGTAACCGATGTTTTATATTTTTTTAATTGTCTATACTCTGGAATGCAAGTACTTCCCCAACCAGTACAGTGATGGGTGCTGAATTTTATGGTAAAAGGTTATTTATAGCAACAATTTGTAGATGAATAAAAGTATTTTAAAAACCGTTGTTAGTTTGTTTTCTCGTATTGAATTAAGTAGAAAGCATATTTAGAAAGTAGGTAATTATTTGACTAGTAAATGCGTAGATTTGTTTTTGAAAGGCTATATTGAATTTTTTAACCCCTTCACCAGAAAAAATGCTTGCAGCACAGTTTGGAGGAACCGTTGAGAACCTTACAGCAAGAGCTTGCAGCCAAAAAGAAACAGGAAGCAATTTTACGAGAAGTCATTTGGAAAAATACTACTACAAAGCATTTTGAAGAACCAGTTCTTCATAAATATTTTCTGGAGGAGTTTGCTGTTTCCATGGAGATAATGACCGTAACTCAATCAATTGATCCTACCTAGGCAGTCCGAGATTCAAACAACTAAACGTCTTAAAATTGCTGTTTTCTTTTATTAAGCAAGTGCTCTTTGTGCTTTTGATTGATTGACTGAAAGATAACCTTCTTATGGTTCTACAGACTTTAATTCCAAAATATTTGTCACTTATTTTCTATGTAAGTGTGTCCCCAAATTTCACCATTATATGTAGATTATATGGTACTACAGTGAGTATGTTTCTTTAGCAACAGCAAAATTTCTTGAATAGAAGCCATAACGTGTGGAATATAAATATAATTCATTATAAGTAGGAGCTGCAGAACAATTATGAGGACTTTGTTTTAAGAGCTTTAAATAAACTTAGCCACCTAGTAGAAACGTGACGACATGACTATTCGCTCTCGAAGAAATCAAAAATCAACTCTTGTCGTTTCTTTGTAGAACAAAAACTCTGCAAATATATTCATTATTAGATGTTCGACATCAACAGGGTAGTACCTTTAATATAAAAATTTCATTCATTAAGTCTTCCTGCACAAGTTCCTTTGAATAAGCATGTAAAACTTGGTTTAGCAATGCAGCACATTTAATGGGCCCTCCTGTCATATGTTTTATAATGTCAGGATCCGTAATTACTTGTTATAATACTAGAACAATCTCGAGCAGCATATGAAATGTGATGCTTGGGACTATGAAAAACCTCACCAACTTTTTCACATTGCGTGCTGCCTTTTGATAAAAACTAAGCATTCGCTGCGACATGGCTGCTGCACTTTCAGGACTCCTTGTGCTTCTATGACAAAGCGTGGATGCGAGTTTTGCTACTTGATCAGACGCATACTATTAGGTTGTAACATATGAAATGTAAACTTAAACTTTTTCTATAATAAACATTATTATTCAAAGTAAGAACCGTTAGAATCAACACATTTTTGCCAACGAGAAATAAATTTATTTTTTCCAGTTTCATAAAATTCGGGACTTCTGGAGGCGATGAAGTCGTTGAAGGCATTGTTTGTCTTCGTTTTTGAAGGATTTTTTCCTGCAAGAACTTGTCGATATGCTTAAAGAAAAGGCAGTTGGTTGACGAGAGGTCCGGCGAGTATGGCGAATGAGGCAGTCTCGTAGCCCGGCTCGATCAATTTTTGCAGCGTTGTGGAATAGAATCGGTCCTTTTCTATTCAATGCCGACCGTTGTTGGAGTTTCTGGTGCATTTCGTCGATTTGATGACAATACTTCGCTGCAGTAATTGTTTCTCCCGGACTCAGGAAGCTGTGGTGGATGAGACTGGCCGCAGGCCACCAAACAGTCACCATAATCTTGTTTTGGCGCAAATTTGGCATCGGGACAAGTGTTGTGAAGTTTGATTGCAGCCGAACCACTAGGCCGAACGTTACCGGTTGTAGAGAATCCATTTTTTTATCGCATGTCACAAGTCCATCGAGAAAAGAGTCGTTTTTGTTGCTTAGAAGAAGGGCAGACGACACTTTCAAACGGCGATTCTTTTGATTTTCGTTCAATTCATGCGGTACCCATTTGTCGAGCTTCTTCACTTTTCTAATCGATCGCAAATTACGAGAAATTGTCATGGGGGTTACGCCTAGTTCTTCTGCGTAGTCTCTGACAGTGTATTCCTTGCTGGTGGAAACTTCCTCCTTTTCCATTTTGATTAGTAAAGTTACAAAATTAGTAAGATACAGAAAACGAAATATTAATCACCGATTGAGTCGATTTTGTAAGACTAGGTGTGTCGTAGATTTTTTGGATTTATTATTTAATTTGCTGTTGGGTAGTTTTGTATAAGATGTAGCTATTGAAACATCTAGATCTAGAAGATAACAACTGCTCCATGAAATACTGTAGACTAAGAAAATTTGATCGAAATGATCTACACCACTCATATATTATGTGATATAATACTCACTAAGCATCCAACCAGCTTTCTGGATCCAACTTTCTGAATCCTAAGTACCTATTTATATATTTTTATTTCTTTATCTATCTGATGGTGGCACAAGAGAACAGTTTTTTGCCCAGAAGGATTAACACGCCTAAATGGGTCTATAGTTCTGGAATAGTTAGGTTTAGAATGTGACCATTTTTTTGACTAGCGTATAAATTCGACTGGTCTACCAGATATTGAAGGACAATAAAGTTAAGTTGGGGAAAGGAGTACAAAATGATATCTGAATCAAGTTTTGTTTATTTCTAAATGTCAAAGTACAGACATTTCCTACCACCAAAAGATAATTTTATACGACGGAAGGTACAAAAAAAGATCAAATGAGAGTGGGCAAAATGATTTTTGTTAAAATAAAAGTAAACAATAAAATATGTGATTATTTCTAATAAAATGGATTCAAAATTCATTTGATACCCATTTAATAGATTCCATCTCTCGCCAGGTCTATTATTGGAATACTTGTTGCAGTACGGTGTATTCTGTCTTCGCTTTTATCAGAAGTGTCAGGTAGTGATGCTTTATACATATTTCTTAACGTTCTTCGTCCTTACCTGCATCTTTCCCTTTGTCTTTTCCTTAACCTACTTATATATTAACATTTTTACCAACCTTTTTTCAGCTTTGCCTTTTTTTCAACACAAACCCCTTTTTTCTCTTCCTGCATTCCTCCAACTGTTCCTTATACGGTGTGCTTGTCAGTATTACTATGCTAATAGAACAGATTATCATTTTTTTATATATACCTCTTTCCTATCGTGTTGGAGGGATGCTGCGTCAAATGGACAAACAAGGACTTCGGAATTGTTTGCTTCGAGTTAGGCTATTGGAAAAACCTGTCCAATTACCAGATTTTGTAACCTGCCACCTTTAACTAGGTGGTCCTGGGGTGCTGAGTTCGTTTGGAATTTAACATCAAATTGTTTTCTCTCTAAATACCTTTAACAGAATTCTTTAGCAGTAGCACACTGTTTGCTTGTGACTGCACTCTCACCACTAAATTGTAAAAACTTGTAGGAATTGGTCTGGCAAAATCCCGCCTTTTTCCGACAACGTTGCCTTATTGCACATCCCGAAGAAAACTCAAAAATAGCAAGTTTTACAGGAGAACGAAAATTAAATATCATTACTTTTAAATCTTTATTTTACAAAATGGGTTTCTAATTATTACCAAGCAAAACGTAATTTTATCTACAAACGTTTCTTTACAATCGACAATGAATGCAATATTTTGTAACATATCCTTATTTTGTAAAGTTTTGAATTATTACATTTTTCTTGGGAACATTTAATACAGTTAAGAATATTAGTGAGATTTAATAAAAATTTTAATTTTTTGAAAAAAAAGCAAGCTAAAAATCAAAAACTTATCAGGCACAACACGGTTTCTATAAACAACAGAAATGTCCTTTCAAATGACCTCTTTTCTACCACAAAGAATCATAAAATGCTTTGTAATATTTAGGAATGTATTTTTTTGTTAACATAAACTTGAGATCCTCTATTTTTTTCTCATTCAACGGTCGTTTGGAGTTATTGCAAATAGTGCACTTTACTTCGTAACCAGTGTAACGTACCATGTCGTAACTCACATTGTTACTGTTTTTAATCCATCTGGGAAGATGGTAATACGCGCGTGCCTACGAAGATGACGTGATGAACAACAGGAGAGACTACCCATCTATTTGTAATTTTTACATATAATGTAACAAATTATGTTATTGCAATAATCCTAACCGTCAAATCAGATTATAAACAAAATAATGAAAATGTATCCATTACAAATAATTGAGTAGTGTACACATGCAAGTGTACCTGAAGTACTTACGGTTGACATATACGGCAATCACAGTCCAGGTTGTCTTCGTATCGGTGCTTCATTCGCTTGTTTCCAATTCCGGGATCGGCTCTCTTTATGTATTCCAAAAATTTTCTAAGTTCTTTCATTGTTCCATATGCATTCATAATATTTTTTTCTGTACATCCATTCTCCACTATATTGACTGGCATATTCCATGCTGTTGCTTGTTCTCATGTAGTCCTTTAAATCTCCCTCTTTCTATCTGATGCGTATGGATTCTAAATGGTTGCTGTTCTGGCACTAGTGGTGGTCCATTCCATAACGTGTCTAAGCATTCCCGATTAAACGTATCAGCTGGTATCCATATTGGTTCCTCTTCTCTGTGTGGGTTAATAAAATTTTCTGAATGATTAATTATTCCATGACCATTAAAAATTACGTCACATTCCCCATATGCTGGCCAACAATCCGTTTCGGCATCGTATCTTTCCACTATTATAGCAAATCTTTTTTTTTTTTTGTCGTTTGGCTTATTCCACCTAATACCCAAATATGTCTCCATGTGTTCACTCTCCCAACGTTATACTTCCGTTTGAAGAGGTGGGTTTCATCCACTTCAACGACGTCTCCAGCACCTTCTATAGGCACATAGTCAAGCTAGGCATTGGTACAAGCTACATCCTATAGAAACCGTACCAATAGCAAGCCGTTTCTGGAGATACAGGCAAAATTGTCTGAACACGTATTAAGTGGCTCACGCATGAGCCACATAAATACACTACCGACAATGCAAGGTTACCTGAAGTTTTTACGGTTGACATATATTGCAATCACAGTTCAGGATGTCTTCGTATCGGTGCTTCATTGGCTTCTTTCCAATTCCAGGATAGGCTATCTTTATGTCTTACAAATATTTTCGAAGTTCTTTCACTGTCCCACATTCATATTTTTTTTTGTATATCCATTCTCCAATATATTGACTGGCATATTCCATGCTGTTGCTTGTTCTCATGTAGTCCTTTAAATCTCTCCACGCTCTTTCTATGTGCTGCGTATGGACATAGTCACACGAGGCATTGGTACAAGCTACATCCCTACAAAAAACGTACCAGTAGCTAGACGTTTCTGGAGTTACAAACAAAATTGTCTGAACACGTATAAGTGGCTCACGTAATAACCAGATAAATACAATACCGACAATTTTATCTGCAGTCAACACCTTTCAAACGAGTTCCCGCAAGGAAAGTATTCTCCAGTGGACCAAATCTCTTTTTCGTAGAGTGATTATTACAGCAGTATCTCCAAACATGCCTTGTCGAATCGGTTATTATTGTAAGGATTCTGTCACAATCTATGCAATTGACTATATCATCTCTATTCGGAATTATTCGAAAATATTCTAAAAACCTTATTCCTTGTCGATGTTGTTCTGTCTTCTTTTCGGGCGTTTCAATGCCTCCCAAACCTGTATAGGAACCTAAAGTAAAATAATTAACTTGACTTGCATAAAATCTGCAGGATCCATTATTATTAATTACTTAAAACTAAAAACTAGTACTATTAATACTGAGTACTATTATTACTTCTAATACTCTTAATATCTTAATACTTATAAATTATATAAAATACAAATAAGGATATAATACATATAACACTAAGGTTAAGTTCAGATGGTCGCGCGTTGGCTGCGATATTGGATATGAATTAGCTAAATTTAAATTGAGTTATTGAGGAATGATCTGTTTTGCGTCGATGATTTGCAGGTGAACACAGCATTGTAGCTATAGTTGGGTGATTTATGGGATCGAAGGTTATATCGGCTAGGACCTTTTGGAAGAACAAGAGGAACAGAAGGATCTGTGTCTTCATCCTGTAACAAGGGTTTTATTATTTTTCTACTATTCTGAACATTATTTGTATGAGTTGTTCGGCTAATTGTTACTAATACTTTATCCTTTATCTTGGATAGCTTTAGATTCTTTAAAGGGTTGATGCTTAGGAGTACATTTAGGCGTCTTGATATAGATTTCTTGGTCAGGAAATATGGGTTCGGAGTCATTTAAGTTTACGTTTCTTTTTTAGATAATATTTTCTTTAGAAGCTTGAATCCGTGTTCTGATAGTTTCGTGTATGAGTTTGAATATATTGGGAGATTGTACGTCATCACGAGGGCCATGTACTACTTCAAAGGGAATCATTTTTGTGACAGAATGGATGGAATTGTTGCACAGAAGGACTGCTCCAGCGGACTAACTTGCTGTTAGGTTCTTTTAGGGAAAATAGGAAAATGTTGAATTTGGTTCCGTAGACATAAGGTCTAAATGTTTTACATCCCCATACAATTGACAGTTCTTTCTCAATTGTGGGGTAATTAATTTGCGCTTCATGAGGCGAACCAAATAGGTTTATTATTTTGTGATAAAACGGCTCCGATAGCGTAATCTGAGGCGTCTGTTGTAATTTCAAAGGTTTGTTCAAAATCGGAATAACTAAGTATTGGATCGTTCATTAATAAATTTTGACAAGTTCTAAAACAGTTCTAATAAGTCTCTTCTAATGTTACGGTGGAACTTTTTTAAACATTGTGTCATCGGTTTAGTGATCTTTGCAAAGATTTTTATGAATTTTCCATAATAACCTAAGTCCATAATAACCTAAGAATGATTTTCGTGTTTTTGGAATAGGAAAGTTTTTAATTGTTTGAATTTTTTCGGGATTTGATCGTATGCCGTTTCTAGTAATTATATGTCCTAGGAATGAGAACTTTTTTATGTAAACACTCAGTTTTATCTAATTGAATTTTAAGATTATTTTTCCTAAAAGTTTCAAAAATTGATTGTAAGTTCTGTAGATATTCTTGTAATCCATTGGAAAAGACATCCATGTCATCCATATAAACATGTACATATTTTATTTTGTAATTCTTTCAATACGTTGTCCATGCAATGTTGGAAGGTTGCTGGAGCATTTTTGAGTCCGAAAGGCATTCTCATATATTCGTAGTATCCGTTGTCTACAGTGAAGGCTGTCTTTCTATCGAGCCACGGTGCATTTCTATTTGGTGGAATTATGAAGTCGATTGTAGAAAAATAGGAACTTATATATTAGGAACTTATATATTCGGTAACCATTCTCCATTTCTTTTTCCGCTTTGATCAATTTTCTCTTGGAACTATCCATACATACGAGTATGATGAAAATGGACTTTGTGAAGGTCTTATAATATCATTGTCTAGCAACTGATTAAGTTGTTCAATTTCCTTTTTGTGTACATAGGGGTATCGATAACTTTTCTTATAGACTGGTAAATCGTCTTTCATTCGTATCTCATGTTTTACTGTGTTCGTAAAAGTCACATGGAAGAGGGCTGTAAGAAGAGACGTTATGAAAATCATAGATTATGGGTTCGAATTTTAGGGGGCGGTATCCTCGAAAAAATTATTATCTAACTCATCGTCCCAGTTTTCATATTCTTCAATGTCATTTTGTTATTCATTATTATGTGGATGAATTTGTAGCTCATTCAACTGTTCGGAAGTTAAATGTCCATTGTTTCTGAATGGAATGATTCGTGTGCAGGTCGAGATATGGATTTGTTAATTGTGGATGTTTGCATTGGAGTAGATTTATTTGCATTCAAAAGTTGGCTTGGTGTTCAAACGTTTGTTTTGCCAAAAACTTGTTTGTTTGTAGGAAAATTGTGTTTTATCGGTCTAGAATTAGTTTGAATAGGACGTAAAAGCCATTCATTTTGGTTTTTAAATTGAGAAGGGTTTTGGAAGTTTCTATATTGAGTGGGTTGGGAGTTTCTATATGTTTATAATTTCGAGGGCAATAAGAGTTCTAATGAATACCAACATGAATGCAAAAGTTAAACGTCCATAGCTGTAACTTGTAAAAACGTCCCCACTGGAGCAGACTGGAAGAGGTATATTCTGCTGGAAATCAAATGTTAGCACTTCCACTTTCGGATCATTCTTAGCTAAATCTAATTTCGTATTCATGTCGCTATAAATACTCTGATTTTCTAATATTCAAAGACTTTTCGACTTCAGCATTTCTGGCATGTATCCGATTTCGGTTTTCCAAAAGATATTTTGAAGTTTTCCACAAAATATTTTCTATAATACTCGTATTTGACGATGGGGTTATTTATTTGAGTATGTTGGTTTAGTTCATATTGTTCAGTTCATATTGTTTTTTTTTAATACAACTCTGCTTTTGTAGCCTTACAGTCAGACTTTGGAAAGGAATTTTATAACCGTCATTTTTCATCTCTAATGGAACAGTATAATATTAATCATTATTCGACGTTCAGCATAAAAAAGGCAGTAATCGTTGATCGTGTTCTTAGAACATTAAAAAATTGGTTATATGAAGAATTCTCGCCCAAAGGCAATTACAAATGGTACGATATTTTTCCTGACATTATAAATTTATACAATAACAAAGTTCACCGTTTTTGGGTTATTTTACACAATTTTTTTAAAACCATGATTTTGTATCATACTTGCCCCTCCTACTGGGGCAAATGAATAAAGGTTTCGGCTCTCGCATAGGCATTGTATACACTTTTGAGACGGGGTTATTGTGAAAGAATTGATTATTTTACATAGAAAAAAGAGTGATATTTTATCATTATTTTTTAGTGCTTTAATTTCGAGGTGTTAAAATAATACTCAAAGAAAAAATATTATTTAGTATTATTTTATATTAAAACCAGAAAAGCTTATATTAAATGAAACTATGCCCCGTCGGCCAAAAATCGGGTCAGGAAGCACTTGAATAATATTACCTTCTTCAACTGTATCTAGGTCATCCACTGGAGGAGATATAAACTTACTACCGTTTGGTCGCAAAAATTTAACTACCCAGTCCATCTTATCCTGTTCTATTATTTTGCCGATGAAGTGTTTCTTGTTTTTTTTTTGTGGCGTATTCAACAAGTACCTATTTGTTAATGTTAAAATGTTATGCGATTTAAAAAAACACTATAATATTAGACGCACTAGTTAGATATTCTTTAATTAACACAGCACAGTACTAGCAACAACAGTTACTTGGAATTATTTTTATCAAAGTAAGAACTGGGAACATGCTTCGATCCATTTGCTTTCTTAAAATAATCCTTAGTTTCACATGGGAAACATTTTCTGTTTGGTAGGTCGCAATCTCCTCCGCATATGATGCACTTATACTTTACTGGAACAGGCATATTGCAATCAATAAATAAAACTGTTCAGCACAATTCTAATGTAATAATGATTGAAGAAATCTAAAGTCACCTACTTTTATACCAGCATAGACAAGACAGGTTAGGTATCCTCAAAATAATACATAAATATGAATATAAAACTTTATTTTATAGTTAGAAATATGTTAACAAAACCTTTCATAGAAATACGCGATCGATTATTATTATTTAAAATACTACTTATAATAAATGATACATCGTTAATTCTTTTCTAAAAGTGAGCTCTATCACTGATCAAATCCATCAATTTGATTTTCTTGCTTTTTCAAACCAACCATCAGGGTCCATAAGTATATGTTTTATTATTATCCAAGTTAAACACAACCCGCTTTTGACCACTCATTGTATCAGAAGAAATGCTAAAAAATCATCAACAACCCTACTACTAATAATAGATCCGTACATAAATAATACTTCTAGTCGGCATGAACGGTTATCAACCTCTACCGCGCAGACGTCAGCCGCTGTGAGGTAGCCGGCTGAAAGCTATGCCGATCCTGCTCCAGTCGCCATCTTGAATTGTGGAGCAGAATCGGCACAGCTATTCTACTTCTGGAGCTTGCTTTATCATATCTGTTGGTTCTGGAGAAGGATTTAGTAAGTTTGCTAAAAATTCATTATCGATGTCAGAGTCCAGGACTGAGAAGTCTTCATCTTCTGAAGAACTATATGTCTGTTTCCTTTTTTTTTATTTAAGTGTTTCACAGGAGGGGACTTTAAACAAAGAATTTCGTTGGTTATTATTTCAGCACCACTGGCGACTTTTTTCCTTGGAAGCTTCTAATTGGGTGTTTTTTGCTTTACGGTAGAGTAAAAGCGACTCAAATGAAAGCAACTTATCAGAGGGTACAAATGTAGAAGTCGAAACAACGCTTTCTTTGTAAGTTACAGATGTGTCCGACGACAAGTCATGTTCTGCCAGATCAGAATTTGTATATGTTTCCGCCGTTAGATGCAGGACCCCACTTACACTATCAAAAAAAAAATGTGGATTAGTTATCCACCCTGAAACTACTATTTATGTACATTTATATATAGCCTACACCCTAGGGCATCCTGTGACCAAATTTCTATACCACAATACTACAACCGCCGGACAGCTGCTTACCCAAGGACATTTCCCCCTTGGGCACCAATAAGGTCGCGGCTCCCGACTTTAGACCACTGTTCGTGCTAGCTTTCTCCTAGTTGGTTGTCGAGCGGCTGACACCTGGATCCGGCTCTGGCTAAAGTCCAAACAGAAAACTTCTCGCAGAGATTTTTTATTAGTTAGGATGAGTCAGGCGGTTGTGCGAAATCAAACCTCTCCTTTTTTACGAAATATAAAAGTTATGGCAAAAAATGGCTTGAGGGGTGGTTATTTCAACCCCTTTCGAGGGGTTAAAATAGTTGAAAACTCGCATCTGTATTAGTAAACAACCTGTAAAAAATTTGTTATTTGTACCTGGTTCGGTTTTCAAATTACAGCTAATTTTCATAATTTTTATGGAAACTTTGATGGCCCTTATCTCTTCAGGGGAGTTAAAGTTGCAATTCGTGACTTGGAAGACTTTAACACATTTATTTGTTCAAACACTTTTATTGATTACTAGATGGTTAGTACAAGATGTAACTACTACTACTACACTGATGATGAGAGATCTCGCATGAGTTTATATAGGGATTTTCTTATCATTTACATTGACGTCAATAGATAGGGAAAGCGTACATAACAATGTATTATGCATAAAGGTCAATGAGATATAAAAATTAAAGAAGATCCGGTCTTGATATTGGGTGTCTAACTCCTCCCATCTTAAAAAGGAAGTTGGGGGTCCACAAGAGCATCAACTGCCTTATCCACTTTGGGCTTAATCTTGACTTGTTCATTGGCTTTGTTGAAGATGACGGCTAGACCTGTTTTGGGTTTGGTCTGCTTGAAGTAAAAATAAGTTAGGATCAAACATATAAGAATGAGTATAATCCAGGTATAGTTGATATGTCATGGGATTTCTTTAAAATCTTTTACACGTACGATATTCTTGAAAAAATTTTTTCCTTGGTAGAGGTCATCGAGGGATATATTCTGTAGCGATGCCATAGGATATGTTGTTAAATTTATGTTTGGTAACAAATAAGTGGTGCTGGTCACAAGTGGGTCTTCGTATTCGTACACAAGGTCGTCTATGGAGAATTGACAGCCTGGGATCATTGTGATTTTGGTATTTTTCGTAGTTATTTTGGTATTTGTGACTCCATGTCGACAACTGTATTGTAGTGTTACTAACTTTAATGTAATTAGTAAATAGTCTGAAGATTTGAGTTGTAGGACATAGGGTGTTTTGTAGAAAACTTGGGATGTTTGACAATTTCTAGGTCTTTTTCTTTGGAGGAGTATGTCGACCAGACAGTTAGGATGGGCTACCAATTTGACTTCGGAAGAATAATATGTATCTTCAATGGTGTTTGGTTGATCATTCAGATATTGATAATTGTCATGTGAGTCAATAACAAGGTATTTTGGGATATCTAGGAGGGTAATGTTTTTAGTTGGTATAGGGGTTACATGATAAAGTTCAAGTTATGTTTTCTGTGATAATATTGGTACTAGAATCGAAATGTAGTAACAAAAGTCTTTTAAATATAATTTTGTTTGGAAATAATCATAGTATGACTGTATGTTTCCAAAGCGAGGAATTTCACTTTGAGGATATAATGTTCTGAGGTGAGTGACCATGTCATCAATTTCCCGCGGGGTCAACAAAAAGAAGCTGATCTGATTCCGTTGAAGAAGTGAAATCATAATTTCAATCTGTTGAACATAATATAGTATGAGTTCTAATTGGTTTATGATAATTTGTCTTTGGAAATTGATATTCAAGGAATCTGAAAAGTATTTGACGTTGTCTTCTAACTTTCTATTATTTTCGTTGATTTGGTAGATTATTTTTGTAGTTTTATTAATGAATGATGACAATAATGAAGTTCTAAGGTTGACTTCGGTCGCTATTGCCTTTTCGTTTTCTAGTAATGTATTTAATTTTGAGTCGAACTTTTCGAGATCTTTTTCGGTCGCTGTTCCGAAAAGTTGTTTATTAATGTCTCCTATGATATTAGAGTCCTCGTTTTTGGCGTTTGATGGGTCTAAATTTTCCAAATTCTTGATAAACAATTACTTTTAGATTTTCTTCTTGATGTAAAAGTGAATCTAAAATCCCTTGAGATTGGTTTCTTAGATTATTTTGATCAATTAAAAGCTGAAATGCTTCATATAAAGGATGAAGGTCTAATTTGTGTATAAACATGTGATATCGTTCAATGATGTGTACTCGTTTACCTAATTTCTGAAATAGTGCTACACTATCGATGGGATCGAAGGTTATATCTTCGGACTGGACTACTGCTAGGATCGTTAGGCACAGGATTGTTAGATAGGGATTCATTGTCATCCTGTAACAAAGATTTCCCTATTATTTTTCGCGGCTTACGCACCTTATTTTTATGTACAATACCAATTTCAGTTAAGATTTTATTGTCTCTATCCTCTAAAGCGATTGTTTCTTTGAATTTTGGGTGATCTTTAGGTTTCCTTGGTTCTGTTTGAATATAAACAATTTGATCTGTTTGTATTGGTTCAGGTTCTGATAAATGTTGGTTTTTATTTTCGATAACTTTTGTTTTGTTGTTTTGAATTCTTTCTTTAACTTGGTTATGTAAGAGTTGTAAATTTTTTCGATGATTATGAGTATATTGATTGATGATAGTTTGTGGGAAAATATCAAATGGGTTAGTTTTTGGGCCATGGATTACTTCGAATGGTGTCATCTTGATTGTGGAGTGAATTGAATTATTATTTAGTAAGACAGCTAGGGTCATGAGGTACTTAATTGATTTCTGATGTTCTTGTTTAAGACATCTTATAGAGTCTATCAGGCTTGAATGAAAACTTTCAACAGGAGAATTGGAATTTGAATGGTAAGGGGTAGTGAAGTGTAGTTCTACATTGTGTAGAAGGCAAAAGTCTTTTATGATTTGGTTATTAAATTCAGTACCATTATCTGCGGTGATTATGTGTGGTATACCCATGTGAGATATGAATAATAGTAAGGCTTCCATGATATTAATGCTATTTTTTGCTTCTAGGCAATATGCTTGTCCATATTTTGAAAAAGGGTCAAGTATTGTCAAGAAATGGTTTTTGTCTATAATGAACGTGTCTTCTTCTTCTTCTTCATCTAGTGGTTGGTCCTTTAAAAGTCCCATAGCACTGCGGCCTAATTAGGCCTATTGTGCGTCCCACTACTAGTCCTATTCAGCAAGTAGATTTGTCCTTTTTACAAAGTCCAAAAGCTTCCTTGCTGACACTTCTCTCAGCTCCTTGGGTTCCAAATAGGGTCTCCCAAGGAGCGCCATTCTGCTACGTGCAAATCCCGGGCACTCGCCCAGGATATGCAGAGAAGTTTCNTCTTCAGCCATTGCAGGCTCTCCTCGTTGAAGGCGGTGATCGCTAGCGTTCCCCCCCTTCGACGACACTCCAGGAAGCGCGGTCGTGTACCCTCGCCCGCGATCCCATCAATGGCCCCCAGAAGCGCCGACTGGACAAGTCCCATCTGGTCCTCATCCATTCGGACCTCCGGGTATCCATGGGGGACCACCACTGCTTGGATCCCCGACAGCGCCTCCCCGTAAGTCTTGCCACGCTGTCCCGTGGCCTTAGGCCTCTTGGAAACAGGCCGGTCGGAAATCGGCTCACTACCGTCCGACCGTCCACGTTTCTTCCCGAGTCCACTTGGCCCCGGTTCAGCAGCCTGCGGAGTTAGAGTGGTACTTGAGCCAGGTTCCGTCACCGGCCCCTGTCCTTTTCCCGCCTCTGCCTTCCGCAGTTTTTTAAGTTTGCGCTTTTGCGCACCAGACAATTTCTTCCTACCTTCCAGGTTCAGTCTGTCGACTCCCCTAGAGATAGTAGTCACTGGTGTTTGCTTCCCAGTGGCTGTTTTATTTTCCGCCTGGTCAGCAATTACTGCTTCCCCGGCGGATGTTGACGGCCCCCTTTCGGGTTCCCGTTTTTTTGATTTATGGTCCATAAAGGTCCCACGAGTCTGGAGGAAATAAAAGTCACCGCCAGGTAGTGCCCCATGCCTGACGGAAGGCTAAATACGATGGGGGTGCGCCTGGTTCCCCAAAGAGATCGTTTACGATGCGACATTTTTACCTACCCCCGCACCATTCAGCCCTCGGCACGATGCGTTTCCACCTTGGCTTGGGTAGCTGAGCTGTTTCTTAGTTTTCACTACTCTCCCTCGACCTTTCCGGCTTGGGTGACCCTGCCAGGAGTATGGAACTCCCGCCGGTTTAGCTCTTGGGTTCACCGTAGCTACTTAAGCCCCTCCACCAACGACAAGGTCATACAGCTCCCAGGAGGGGTAATGAACGTGTCAATGTGGATGTATTCGAAAGGAAATGAGAGCGTTTCAGATATTGCGCCATTATCGTATCCTTGACCGCGCAAATCGTGTATATTTAAATTCAGTTTTAGCAACAAATCTGTCACATAGTTACATAAACCAGCACCAGTAGAATCAGTAATAGGACAAAACTGAATGAAATGTTCACGTATTTCTATTCTTTTCGTTAACTCATTTAATACAACAAACCTCAAAATTACACTTAATTGCTCCATATGACTCACATCTGGTGTACAGTCGAGAATTATAGAATAATATTTATATTTTCTTACTAGATCTAAAATAGTATTTTTATTTTTTAAACCGATTAAATCGATCAATTCATTTTGAATTTTATCACCTAAATAGTTTCTCGTTACGATATCATTGCTTTGATTTTTATGTGTGCGACGAACATGCTCCTCCATTACAGAATCAAATTTTGAGAACGTTTCTATTAATTTTAAGAAATTTCCATTATTATTTTCATACAATTTGCTAGATGAACCACGTAAACCTAGACATTGGCGACATAAAAACTGTTTTGCTGAAATTATTCTTTCAAGTATACGATACCAGTATTTTTTTTCTACATCCAATAAACGTAATTGACTCTGATTCATAGCAACTCCCTTAGATACCATAGTTGACAAATTTAACCAAGATCCGATATTGTTTTTATAAGAGTTACTCTTTTCGTGTCTGCTTAGTACTAGTGACAAATGTTTCCAGTCAGAACACCCTTCTCTACTAGACAAGCTAGTTAAAGACTTACCAAAAAGTTTACAGCAGAAACAGTAAACCGAATCTCTTGATATAGAGTACATAAGCCACTCTCTTTTAACTTTCTCTCCATTGGTGAGGTTCCGATAAAAATAGCTATCCAGTTCGTTACTTGACGGGGTCCTTTTTCCGTTAAAAATCTTGCATCTGTAGATGTAATTATTTCAGGCCGTTCTCCAGGATCATCAGATATTACGATAGAATTGGAAATTGGTACATCTACATCTGATGCTGATGCGAAGGCAAGATTTTCAATATTATGTTCCTGGGTAACATTTGTATCACTATCAGAAACAAACGAGGTATTTGAAGAGCAACTAGGGCGAGCATCATTGCCGGTATTCTCAAGCTCAGGAAAACCACTGTTTGTTTTTCTGACGGCTTCAAATATTTTTTCAAAGAATCGGCTAATTTTTCCTTCGCTTCCATTTTCTGCTGTCTTTGTTGGTGATATTGGTAACCTGATAGTCGTTTTCTTTTTCTGTCCTTAAACAGAAAATTTCATATTCAAATCAAAGGTGATAATTAGGTAATTAATCATATTAGTGTTGTCACAGGGTTGTATTAATACTTTGATAGTTACTTACCATTTTTACAATTAAATGAATTCACAAACTTTTAAATCTCCACTACGCTACTAATTTAATTGAAAATATGAAAATATACAGAAACTGTTTCTTGTTTAAATAATAAATTGAAATGACCCTTTCTGCAAAATCAACACAAATTTATATTCATTTTCACTTTTGTACGGTTTCCGAGTTTTTTACCCTTTGTATCTAGCCGCTGCCGCTAAATAGAATCAAGTACCGACAAAGCAACACGTGCCGTCGGCCGTCGGCGTCGGTGTCATAAAAAGATCATCACTTCGAGCAGCGGTGGCGTTAGAGAAGAGAGAGACGGTTAGTCAAGTGTCTGGTCTAGCTGTTTTGCCGCCCCTTGACTTGGCCGTCTGTGTTTTGCACACATTCGCCACATAGTCGGCGCGGCCCTGTGTCAAATGCATATACTCGCATGGAAGAGAAGTATAATAATAATGAACGTGGCTTTTGGTTTTTAGGTATGTCTTTTCCTATTTAATATGTTTTAAGTAACGTGACAATAATTATAAATCTATTTGTAGGTGATTCTGGCTACCCTTTACAACCATGGTTGTTAACACCAATCGAAGGAGCACAAGAAAATACCCCAGAAGGTCGATATACAGCTGCACATATACGTGTGAGAAATACTGTCGAGCGCTGTAATGGAGTTTTAAAAATGCGCTTTCGCTGTCTCCTAAAACATCGTGTTCCCCACTACAGTCCCATTAGAGGAGCACAAATAATATATTCCTGCAGTGTATTACATAACATTCTTACATCGCATAATATAGAAGTGGAAGATAATTATTTAGATTTGAATGTAGGTCAGGAAAATATTGAAGAAAATTATGGTAAGAATTACCTACTAATTAAAAATATTTATGATTTTATTACTTGCTATAATTTGTTTCAGAGCTACGAAATGGGAATTTACTTGCTGCAGGTCGTGGAATAAGAAACCAATTGATAAGAAATTATTTTAATTAATATTATTAATACAAATTGTTTAAAACAAAAATCATGTGTTATCAGGAGTGATACCTAATTTTTTTTTCTTGGATTTTCAATTCCCTCTCCATTAAGTCAAGTTCTCTTGTTTTATTTTTAGCTTCCAGCAGTCGAATTTTTAATTCTACTTCCTTTAGTTCCAGCTCTTTTTGGTGAAACTTCTCACTTTCTGAATTCGGTATTTTTATTTCCAATAATTTTTCCAAAATTTGTGCTGTTTGTTTTTGTCCTNTCCAAATGTCATCGTGAAGCGTCCCGGGGTTCGACTGCAGGTTGCGAGAGCAGCGGCAGTGGTCACTGCGCGCCGGGATGGCAGACCCAGGCGAGATCGGTCGCGATGCGGGTGACACTGGAAAGGTCGGTGAAATTGGTCTTTTACGCTCTGGGAGCGCTATCGCCGTGAGGATCGATGTCTCAAGACTCCTATAGAGGCTTTTTCATTTTGCCCGGCCGACGGCGATTGATTTCACAACCGTGGCGGGTTTTTGGTTTGAATTGGAAAGGTAGGTGAATATGATTGTTTCGCCTCCTTTTCAATTCAGCGGTCTCCAGCATATCCGTAGGTACAAGATTATGACTTCTATGAATATACGGGGTGTTCTGAAATCCTGAAGCTCGCTCGAAGGGTGGAATACGACAAAATGGTTTTTGGATATTTGGTGTAGGTTCATCAACATTTATATTATTTACTTATGTAACAGTGTCACCCTTATCTTCATCTTCGAAACCTACTTCATTTACGTCTGCACCTCTTACTGCTATCCATGACAACATTGACATTAATTTTTCTTCAGTTGGAGTTAATTTTTTTATATCCGCTTCGCCTCCACCAGTCTTCTGTTCTGATTTTAAACATTCCCTTGCCTTTTTTTTGTGTGGCACTTCCAATCAGTAAAGGTCTAAAAAATAAAATTATGTACAATTATTTATTATTAATGTTTCATATCAGTTTAACGTCTTTTAAAGAGATGTAGAAATAATTAAAATAACTTACTTTTTTCCATTTGTGTGGACCAGAACCTATAGCATTCAGTGATAATGTTAATTCATCCCACAATTTTTCTATTAAATTATCGTTGGCTTCTGAGGGCTTTGTCTTACCATGAAGTAATATTTTATTCTCCGAAATAAAATCTACCATATAAATGAGCTGCTCGGGTGATGTTTTTTTCTTAGAAGGTGTAGCACAAGACATGTCTTCAGATAGTTCTGTTCCTCTTGAAAGAATATAACAAACTAAATTTCTCCACAAAACTACTTGTAATAGAAATAAAATTTTATAAATTACCTTATTTGGGTTTTTCTAAAATCTACATCTAGACAACAATTGTCACCGCTGCATGTAAATATTTCAGTCATCATCACGTATTTGAATTAGTAAAAGCCATAAACGACCCATTTACTTTTACTATTATTTGATCAGGTTAGGTTCACTAAACGTCAGTTGGTCGTTAAAGGTCAAATTCGCATGATAAATACGTTGCCGTTGTACTGTAGGCGCGTCAGATAGATGTTCTCCTTTACGATTTGTTGGCACTTTTACATGAGTTACAGAATACCAATTTGTGCCAGGGATCAACGCGGTAGATATTGAACATTCCGATTTGTAAATATTACGATTCAATCTGTGCATTTCTATTCGATTTGTTAAAAGTTACGGAATAGGCCTGATTATCGTCCAAGATGCTGTATGACGCCATTTCTTTAATACATATGTATGTATATACAGTGTGTTTCACTTAAAGTTGGTACACCTCCATATTTGGGATGGCATTGGCTGCTGGATTTATATTCAATAAAAACGATTTTGTAATTTGAAAAACAATTTGTTCACACTTTGAACGGAGACACACGTCTGCACTCGGCGAAGGTTTAGAGTTTAGAGGCGTCTCTAGTGTAACTCGCCGCTATCTCTCTGTCTCTCTTAACGTGGTTCTGTGCAGCTTAGGTATGGGTTCTTTTACCTGCACCTTCGTCACGCGTTTGATTTTGCCGGTGTCGCCATCTTTCTCTTTATACCTATACTTCGTTTCGAATAATGAATATATGTATACCTCGTTTCGACTGAGGATATACGGTTATATTTGTTTTCCTTGTAATGCACTTATTAAATTATGTGTGTACTTTTTGATGTCGTAAGAAGCTTAAAGAACTACATTGTCGTTATTGCGTTTCAATTTATTTTTTTATTAATTTATATCGGTATTGCACGTATTAAAATCAACTTTTGCATTTTGACGGGTATCAAGCCAATTGCACACGAACTGTTAAACCTCCTCGTTCGCCGTGAAGTGTTGTCCTCCAAGAGCTTCCTGTCCAAACAAATGGAAGTCACATGGTGACAAGTTTGGGCGGTAGGGTGGATGTTCTAGTACAGTCCAGTGTATATCGGCCAATGTTTGTTGTGTTATTGCCGCAGTGTAGGGTCTGGCGTTGTCATGGAGGCGTAGTACACTTTTGATGTTTCTTAACATAAGAATTGCCAAAATGTGCTATCAGTAAATCTGTTTTTGCCTGGAATGCAATTTCATCACCCGTCATTAAATCTAAAACCAAATAAAACCGTATGAGATAGTTGTTATAAAAAGTATACATACATATACATATTCACCTGTTCCTTGATATTTAATTTGGAAATTACATCAGTCGGATCCGTTGCACAAGTGATAACAGTATGTGAACGAGAGATATGATTTAACCTCAATTGCTTTGTTTCATTTTTATTTCTGGTACCAGCAATGCTTACTTTAATATGACGTTTTAAAATTTTTTTAAGAAGCTCTTTGCAGTATGCACAAGGGTAATATTCAGTGTTAATATGTTGTCAAAATTTCGTCGATTAGGTTTTACATTTCCTTCCAAATATAATTTAAAATTGGTTTCATTTCTAAATAGAACCAACGCACTTTTTCTGTCGGTACTATTTTTTAGGTGTTTAAATATGTTTTCTACTTCCCTGATTGTTATGTGATTTCGTTGAAAATGCCTCATAAACTTTTTTGATGCTATATCCATCAAGCAAGTTCAGTTTTTATTAACTTGCAAATTACAGTGTTAAAAATCTGTGACGTTTAAATGGCAGTTTTTTTTTAAGGAATACCCTGTATTTTTCAGCACAACAGAAGTGTCCTAAGTGATTGACTTTAGCCCTAAATTTTTTTTGCTCCATGTTTCAACGTTGCCATGTTATGATTTTATTGTAATTTTCTGACCGTTATCAGTCCTTCGATTAAAATTGAATATCTCTTCTGACAATTGACGAATTTTTATGAAAAATTAGTTCAAGTTTGTCTAAGATCCACTTTATTGGTAACTGCTCTTAGAACTACATATTTTTGTACGGGGTGTCTAGAATATTTACTCCAATATTGGCATTTTCAAACTAACTTCTCATTTATTTTAAACGGAACATCTGCATTTTATGACTTATAAGTAAAGAGTGTTCTCTTTTTTTGATAAATAAATATGTCCAGTATTTTGGTAGGTTTCAAGGATAATCGTCTTTCATGAAAATCTGGCTTTTTTCTAACTTCCCTCGGCATGAAAGTCGACTGTCATCTATTAGTTTTTATTCAAATGTCAAAAGTTGAATAGAAATTCTGTTCTCTGATTACCTGCGATAAAATGTGGTGGTTCGTAACTAAACACAATTTGTTTTCGTTTTACATGAAAAATAATTTAAATATTGTTATTAATAAAGCAATTTCGATATATCGCAAAATATTTTATTAATTAAGAAATATATTAGATCAACTGATGCAGAGTCTTGCATATTAAACAAATGTTCTAATAGAACTCCGATGCTAGATGAGTGCAATTACTGAAGAAATGGTTTGGTCGTACTGAAAGTGTGGCACATGAAAAAAACTATTCATTATTTTCACCAGTTTTCATGGACTTATCTGAGCGCAGTTCTGTGGTAGGAAAATTCTTTCGATTGGTCCTAACTGTTCCACAAGCATACAAATTGCGATCAAGGAGTTTGTTTAGAAAAGGATAACTTGTAAAAGAAATTATCAAAGTATATGCAATATTTTTTCCCTACTAGTGGTGTAGTTAGTTCTAAAACCGTTCTTTCTCCTATCGAGCATCCTTCTATGCTAGTTTTTTTACCTTCGCAAACAGAAAAATTTATCAAATATCCCGTATTAGCCATAGCCCATATTTTAAATCCACGCCTTATCGATTTCTGTGGCATAATATCCTTTAGACTAGTGCGACCTCTAAAGGCCACCATGCTCTCATCAACTGATATGAATCTGCTGGGGTTAAATGCTCCTATATATTTTTTTGTACAAACAAAATCATCGGGCGCACCTAGTATAATTTATCAAATTCGGTACTATTTCTGTCTGGCATTGTTTCATTATTATTTAGATGTAAATAACGTAATATTTTTAGAAATCTTTTCAATGTCATTATATCAGTTATTCTGTGAGAGTGGAAATTTATGTCTGAAAACCAATATAATCGTAAACTGGGTTTTGGGTTTAGTCCCATGATAACAAGAATTCCAATAAAAATTTTTAGCTCATCTAGTGATAGATCTTATTTTGTTTTTTTTCTGTTCTGCATACCTGTTAGACTCGGTTTCTCATCAATCAAACTGACAAATTATTCTAAAGGAGAATCAATATTGACAGGTATTTTTGGGCCAAAGGTAGCTAATGAAAACCTATTCTCATCTTGTGTATTTTTGGTGTCCATTCAGGAACAGCAGATTCGTCTGGAGAAACATTCGCTGGCAGTAAATGCGCTAGAGGTAGATCTTCATCGCTGGATGATGAAATAAATCGTACACGACAAGGTTATTTAGTTGTAGGAACAAAATCGGGATCCTTTAGTGAATCGTCGCTGTCAAAGTCCTCAATACATACTGAACTATTAAGTCTTTTAGATCTAGATGACCTTGAACTGGTTGAAGGTAATGGATCAAATTCACATTCGTCGTCAGTAGGAACAGCAGATTCGTCTGGAGAAACATTCGCTGGCAGTAAACGCGCTGGAGGTAGATCTTCATCGCTGGATGATGAAATAAATCGTACACGACAAGGTTTTTTAGTTGTAGGAACAAAATCGGGATCCTTTAGCGAATCGTCGCTGACAAAGTCCTCAATACATACTGACTATTAAATCTTTTAGATCAAGATGACCTTGAACTGGTTGAAGATAGTGGAACAAATTCACATTCGTCGTCAGCATCACTATCACCACCAACGTTGGAAGTTTACTTGGTATATATTGGCGGAACCCACATCTACCCCGAAATGCGTCTAATGTCTCGTCAATGATAACATAATGAAAAGGAGCGTATGCTGATGGACAGTTGTTGACAAAATTATCGAAAACTGTTCTTATAGGTGCAAGCTTCTCGTGTGGCTGCGTCGTCAAATCTCAAATTTTGCAAAAGGAAACGGAACCTTGTGTTCGACATTGTAAGTCGAAAAATTTCTACGCCGGTGCCCTTTTTGCTCCAGAGTTCTTCCACATTTAGGCGATTAGATTTTAAAACGCCTGCTAAATAAAGGAACCCAATAAAAGCTTTAATTTCTATTGTATCAGTTTCTTTCGCATCTCTTTCCCGCTGTTAGTACACCTCATTTGTATGTGTTTATTACCAATGACTTCAAGTAACTCCAAAGATAAAAGTCCATTAGAGTTAGATTGGGTGATCGAGGTGGCCACGGTACAGGACCAAAACGTCCAATCCTTTGTTGTGGAAACATTTCATTCAAAAGTGACGTTACTGTTTGAGTACTGTGTGGAGGAGCCACATCTTGAAGATAAAACATGCGTGCCCGAACTTGTAATGCCACATCGTCCAATAATTCAGACAATCGGTTCTCCAAAAAGTTAGCACATAGTAGTTTCATTTAGTCATCCTTCAAAGAAGTAAGAACCCACAGGTACATCGCCTATTATGACAGCCCAAACATTTACCGGGAACCGATGTTGAAAATGAGTTTCCCTAATTGCGTGAGGATTTTCGGTGGCCCATATGTGCATATTATGGAAATTCGCTTCATTACGGTTAAATGTCGCCTCGTTTGTTTATCACGATCTAGGAGTAAAATCTGTTAACTGGTGGAAGACGATGGATGGCGCCTTGCCGTGCGAGTTCAAAAAGAATACAAAAAAATAAAGGTATTGAAATGTACTTAAAAATAAATGTATTAAAATTTACGTTTCTCTCTAGATTTACGATTTTATCTACATTATTCACCTCTGCCCACTCGTTTTCTCCATTTACCTCCTCACTAATCATCTTCGCCCTGTGATTTTCTGTGTTCAATAGATCTTTGCACCGTACTAACCATGCCTTACTAACGTTAATAATTTCACTTTCTGTTGCTCCTTCAGGCACTTTTACCAATCGTACAGCTTCTACAAACAGAAAATAGATTATTTACACCACGTTAATGAAATTTATGAATAAACAAAACAAAATATAAAAACAGAAACGCTTACTTAATACTTGCCATTTTTAAATTTTTAAAAATCTTTTTCTTGACCTACCAGGGCCGCCGAAATTGAAATATAAACAATAAAAAACAACACAACTTTAATTTATAAATTAGGTTTTCTTCAATTGTTTTTGTTTTCCAAAGTTCCACCCACGTTTCAATTTCTTCTGCAAAGTTTTCAAGATCATATTTCTGGAAAGTGTCGTCCTTTTTCCTCCAGAACAAGTACCAGTTCAGTACCTTATATTCTGGGATGGATTTCTGAGTGTAAAAATGGGGTGCTGGCGTCGTCAGAGTATCTGATCGAAATGGACTGTATAAGAGTCCATATATAAGATAAAAAGTGATATTTTATAGTATCCTTCAGATCCATTTGATCTAGCTCTCTGTGTTTGTCTAGATGCTATTCACGGTATTTTAATTTCTAATTTAAATTTATTAGCGTAATCTACACTTTTGGCATATATTTCACGAAAATACTTATCAGGATCATTTCTATGTGATTTAAACAACTGAAGAAGATCGTCGAAATGACTTTTAACTGAAAGTCCATATTTTTAAATTGTAATATATTACGTCAAAAGTTGATTGGATTTAGTTCTTGTTTGTACATGAACGTCCGGACTAAGAGCTAATGGCTCAAGGGCGTTCGTGATTTCTACGAAGTTTGAAGCGAAAAATTTTTATGGATTTATATTTAGCTGACCAACATGTTTCAGAAAATAATGGTAGATTAGGGACGTACTTTCTTCGTAAAGGGCTATCTCGGAAAAATTGTATAATCTCTTTAATTGTTGCAAATGCGTTTTGAATATCCTGTATCTTATTCAAGTCATTAATTTGTTACTAGATTTAACTTACGGGAAGCACAATGGAAAAAGGTAGCTTTTGGATATTTATCCTTGATTATTACCAACCAACTTTTCCATATCCAAATTATTTTCTAAACAATAACTTAAAATTATCTTAGCAATCCCATCGGCAATTGAAGTCGATAGCTCAGAAAATCCCAAAAATTCTTCTCTTACATAGTTTGTTTTGTCTACAAACCTAACAGCAAGTTGTTATATATCGGCACTCTCATCAGCAATAATGGAATCACTGAAATTAACCTCCATCACGATATCCTTTCTAATTAGTGCTGCACAAAGAAAAATCAATTCATTTTGAGTTTGAGGTGACGTATATTTTACATTTTTGTTAGAAGTAGTTAAATACTCATTTTATAAGTGATCTCCACTCTCCACTTTGAAATCTAGAAGGTCTTCAAACGAATTTAAATATGCTTTGTTTGCTAATCCTGGGATATCAAAAATAGTAATCTGCTTGCCAGGATTGGATGGCATTCAGTCGTTGAATGCACTTTTAAGATGTGCTTTGAATGGGCTGTATACACTACGACCAAAGGTTGTAACCTATGGGACGTATGCGGAGGAAACGAGAGTAGTGTGATTCCGTTATGTAAAATACGATAGTCTCAATCGTACAGTGGGACTCATGGTTATCAAGGATAATTAATATTTGACGCTCCTTTGACGAACGGAGTGGTGAATGTCGTGTACCTCCTAGAGCCCTGTTCAACGGGTACCTGCCAATAACCTGCTTTAAGGTCAAGAATTGTGAAGTACTGAGCTTCCGCCAACGTCAATTGGCGGTAGTGTGCCGGTTTCGACGAGCGTCTTTTCATTGAGTGTCCATACAGGTAATCCATACAGAAGCGATCGCTACAATCCTTCTTCACAAGCAGGGCTGGTGAATTGTACTCGGAAGTACTTCGTCGTATCACCCCCTGCTGCAGCATCTCCTCGCAGGCCTTGTTGATTATTCTCTTCTTACTTTCTGAGCATCGATATTGCGGTGTGTTTACGGGGTCGTCGTCGCGCAGGACTATGCGATGCTCCGCTAGTTTCGTTGACGCCGGTCTAGGCTCGATCGAGAACACGTCCATGTACTCGCCCAGGACCTCCTAGCGGTTGGATTACGGCTTAGGGGTCTGGGCCATAACTTTTTTCAGAATCGACGAAAAAATCTGAAATTTGGTATGGGGGCACTGTGAACAATGATCTACCGATTGCCTATATCAGCTGCACCGTCGCCGCCCCCGGGGGCGGCAACCACGCCGGGGGCGGCGAAAACATGCAGATACGTCTGTTTCGTCGATCTCATCGTGTTCTACGTCCCGAGTTACCCCTGTAGCCCAAATTTCAGATTTTTATTCCAAAAAGTTAGGTAAAAAGTTTTTGGACTTTGTCGTTTTTTTTGATGATTACGGCTCCGGGGTCTGGTCCGTAACTTTTTTCAGAATCGACGAAAAAATCTGAAATTTGGTATGGGGGCACTGTGAACGATGATCTACCGATTGCCTATATCAGCTGCACCGTCGCCGCCCCCGGGGGCGGCAACCACGCCGGGGGCGGCGAAAACATGCAGAT
>NW_019417348.1:148647-211645 GCF_000390285.2 Anoplophora glabripennis | reverse complement strand
AGTCCTTTAAATCTCTCCAAGCTCTCTCTATGTGCTGCGTATGGTTTCTAAATGGTTGCTGTCCTGGCACGGGTGGTGGTCCATTCCATAACGTGTCCAAACATTCTTCATTAAACGTATCAGCTGGCATCCATATTGGTTCCTCTTCTTTGGGTGGATTAATAAAATTTTCTGAATGATTAATAATTCCATGTCCATTAAAAATTACGTCGCATTCCCCATATGCTCGCCAACAATCCGTGCAAATGTAGCTTTCTTCATCTATACATTGCTGCAGAATTGGTATCATTGTTTCGGCATCGCGTCTTTCCACTATTACTGCAAATCTCTTCTTTGTCGTCCGGCTTATTCCTCCTAATACCCAAATATGTCTCCATGTGTTTACTCTCCCAACGTTATACTTCCGTTTGAAGAGGTGAGTTTCATCCACTTCAACGACGTCTCCAGCACCTCCTATAGGCACATAGTCATGCCAGGCATTGGCATAAGCTACATCCCTACAGAAATCGTACCAGTAGCAAGCCGTTTCTGGAGATACAGACAAAATTGTCTAAACACGTATAAGTGGCTCCCGCCACATAAATACAATACTGACAATTTTATCTGCAGTCAACTCACCTTTCAAACGAGTTCTCGCAAGGAAAGTATTCTCCAGTGGACCAAATCTCTTCTTCGTAGGGTGGTTATTACAGCAGTATCTCCAACCATGCCTTGCCGTATCCGTTATCGTTGTAAGGATTCTGCCACAATCTGGGCAATTAGCTTCATCACGTCTATTCGGAATTATTCGAAAATATTCTAAAAATTTTATTCCTTGTCGATGTTGTGCTGCCTTCTTTTCGGGCGTTTCAATGCCTCCCAAACCTAAATAGGAACCTACAGTAAAATAATTAACTTGACCCTGCATAAAATCTGCAGGATCCATTATTATTAATTAACTAAAAACTAAAAACTTAATACTATTAATATTATTAACTATTAATACTAAATACTATTAATACTCCTAATACTTTACTATATTAATATAAATACAAATAAGGATACAAGTCGATAGTCACAGATTTAATTTTCGTTTAGAGAAGAGAATATGTTACCCTCTGTACTTGAACGAAATTAAAAGTAGACTGATTTCTATAAATGAATATATTCCCGAAAACAATCACTGGAACGGGGTAGGAGAACCTTTGACCAATAAGGGCGTTTAGATTTGGCGGATATGAGCACCGTGACCTAACATATGGATACGCTAGAATAGGGAATATGAAAATTTGTATCAGCCGTGGCTATGCAATGCCATCACCGCTTGGGACAGTCAGCTGGATTAGCGCGCGGTGTAGCAATTAGGCGCGCGTACGCTACTTCCAGTAGTAGTAAAGTTTCTGCATCGGCAGGATATACAGTGTGTCCCTTTTAAATTTTCCAAAATGGATAATTTTTTTATTACAATTTTACAAAAAAAGGTATTCTTAATAAAAAGTTCTGCATTTTGAAAAAATGATATTAAATTTATCACATTTGCGATAGTATATACAGGGTGGCCAAAAATAAAAAAACAATAATCAAGCGTAGTACCTACTCGAATTTAGTTCTTTGATACAAGGAGAGTTAGAAAATGATCCTTTTAGAGAAATATTATTTTTTTCGACGAAGCAACGGTCAGTTCCAATAGGACAGTGATTTCTCAAAATTGTCGTTGGTGTAGTGATGTTAATCCTAATTTTACTATTCGGACCCATTTATAACAAATGTGTGGTGTGGGATTTATAAAGATAGAGTAATTAGACCAATATTTTTTCGTGAAACATAAAAAATAGTGAACATATATCACAGACGACAATTGTGGTACCAACAGGATGGTGCACAATGAGACATGTACAAGAGATGTAAGACAATATCTAAGTAATCTTTTTAATGGAAAAATAATTTATAGATATTCTCACATTTTCTGGCCCGCTAGGTCACTGGATCTGACCCTCTTCGATTATCTTTTATGAGGCTATTTAAAAGGTATAGCTGCAAGGGCCTTTTGAAAATATTGACCATTTGGAGAGAGTAATCAGGGAGACAAGGGAAGATACAATAACTCCCGTTAGTATTAGAAATGTTTCAAAATAATGTTTCACAACAACGACCACATGTATGGAAAGAATATGGAAGGTGGATATATGGAGGCTAATGTGCAATGACGAAAAAATACATTAAAATTATTTTCATGTAATGTTTACTATTGAAATTGTGTGTTTTTGAAAAAGAAACATTCATCAATTATTATTGAATGTAATTTGTAGGCTTGAAAAATATCTTCTTTCAATATTGCCGGAAAACAAAGTCTCTTATTCACGTACTACTACTAGCTAAGCTTAATTTTTCATTTTTGGCGACCCTGTATATGCTATGTCAAATGTGAAAAATTGGATAGCATTTTCGATTTGATCACACCTGAAATGCATAAATACAACGTTTCATTATAGTTTTTACAGGATGTTCAGAAAATATGTGCAAACTTCTAAACATTTCGCTCATTGCGGTGTCCTGAAAAAAATTTTCTAGGTATTTTTCATAATTATTATTTCATAAAAATTATTTATTATTATTTCATAAAAAAGTTTTGCTTGAATTTAAAATGAGGTTGCCATGGTGAAACTTAACAAATGATGTACGGGGTGTCCAGAAATAAAAAAAATGTCACAAGAACTTTATTTGTAATATTACCTACCTACCTACCTACTACCTTTATTTGTAATATTACTGAAAGGTGATATTTTGCAAGTCTTGCAAGAATGTTCCTTGAGTACAGTTCGCACACAACAGTGGTTTAATTTTTTACAGAACATAATAAATTTCGAAAAAATGTATGTATGTATATACATTATTGCTTTCAAAACAAGTCATTTTTCAAATAAAAGATATTAAGAAAAACACATGAAAGTATTATTTATTTCCAGTTAAACAATAAAAAAGATGTATGAAATTCCAAGTCCAAAAATTTTTTGTCGAAAAAGAAGTATCAGCATGTTTGCGTGGTTGCCGCCCCCGGGGGCGGCGACGGTGCAGCTGATATAGGCAATCGGTAGATCATCGTTCACAGTGCCCCCATACCAAATTTCAGATTTTTTTCCGTCGATTCTGAAAAAAGTTACGGACCAGACCCCGGAGCCGTAATCATAAAAAAAAACGACAAAACTCCAAAAACTTTTTACCTAACTTTTTAGAACACGATGAGATCGACGAAACAGACGTATCTCCATGTTTTAGCCGCCCCCGGCGTGGTTGCCGCCTCCGGGGGCGGCGACGGTACAGCTGATATATGCAATCCAGGGTTGGCAGCTAATTATGAGACACCCTGTATAATTATTAAAAAATGCATCTATCTAGGGCGACAGCCCTATTAAAAGTAGTCGCCCTAGTTAGACTAGTATTTTCAGGTGAACGTAGACTAAGAGTCGAATGTCTTTTCATAAAGGACCGAATCCAAAATTTTCCTGCCATTTTATTGAACTTCTATGCTTCTGGAATGGAACAATTTGGCAGGAGGCTGGCATATTGATATGACAATACTCTAGCTTGAGTGTAGGTAAGGCCATAATGCATCCGAGATGATTTTAAAAAATATTCCTCCTCAACAGAAAAAACTTGTTGACTCGTAGATTTAGAGTGACATTTTTTTTTCTGAATTGAGTCTGCAGGAACCTCTTCCTACGCTGAATCATCTGAGATCTCTGGATCTATATTTCTATGTAGTTTTTTATATTTTTCAATGCTGCAGCTCTAATTGATTTGTGATGTTAATGGCATCACAATCAAATGTGTCTTTTTACGATATGTGCGAACCATTTTCTAGAACCTGAAATACATAACAGTGTTACCTAAAATAATGAATCATATTATAGGGGCACATTGATACACTGCATCAATATACCTCTCTTATGTGTGTATCAATGTGCCTCATATATACTGTATTAGAAAAACAACACTTTAAATACCTAACCTTTACAATGTATATATTTGGTTGCAAAAAACGTTGATATAATACTTACGTATCTCAATTATGACACAAGCCATACTCTATCACTAACAAGTTTTTAAAACACACAGTGAAAGAATTTGACGATTTATAAAGTAAAATATCAAAGTGAGAAGATCGAACATCTACAAGAAATCGAGCGGCTGCCTCACATATTCTTGTTTTCTCCTCTAAAAGAGTTTTTTTCTATCTGCATACCATGTCGAATTTAATTCGGGAGCTTGAGAATTGCGAAAACGTGTAAATCATCTTTAAATGTGTAGAATGTAACTTGGTCGCCAAAATGAAGTTCAATTTGTTTTTTTGATGGTGCGAAAATCGGGTATAATTCCATCGTAATTATTTAAAATTTCGTTTAAAGAAAATTGACAAATATTAATTGTTATTAGGAAATAAGGCCGCACACACTAGTAATCCAGTCCTATAAATTGACATAGTAACCAAAGTACTGTTAATAGAAATAATCCATAATAAATAGTAATAAAAACAATAAAAAAAATTAAGGGCATAAGATTCATCAATGTGATTAGGCGAATAAAAAAATTACGTAGTCGAGCGTCGCTTGAGCTCAAGCGCACCGGCTTCGTATAAATCTCGATAATGCAAATAAATTCTTGCTTAAAAATAAAATAACAGCTGAAGCAATCACAACACCTTAATTTTTCTTTGATCCGAGTCGTGGAAATATATTTAAGGCTAAGACCGCGAATAATGAAGTAACATATAAAAAAATTAAAGTATGGCGGTAGAAGGCGTAGTGAACAATAAATACAAAAAAAAAAATGTTAAATATACTAAATGGAAAATACTAATTAAATATCAGAAAGATTAAGTTAATAATAATGTTATACTTATTAAATATTAAATTGTGAACGAATAGCAAAAAAAATCTATTTTATAACTTGCGTGCGTCCAAGTAGATTCTGAGTCAACTGTAGTTCCAGAGATCTCTCATAACTATTACTCCGCCGAATTGCCCAACATAAGAAGCCCATAAGAACTGCGCAGGAACTTCTTCACAAGTTTAAGCGAATTTAGGTCTTATATACGTGAAAACCTGAGATCACAATCTTGGCTGGCGTGGAGTGAGGATGCAGATCCTTTTCTAAGAAAGAGCATCGATCGGGTTCCACAAAAAATTACCCAAAATGCAATGGAACCTCAATCAATTTCGGGCGTTTAGAAAACAAAAATCCTCAAAGAGATGATTTCAAAATCACAGAAATTTTCCAAACACTACCACACACCTAATATTCACAGCCAGGCAACGCAAGTAATAATGTGAAAAATTGGCACGGATCCCCTCCTGAGTTTCAGCTACAAAAAACTATCCTCAACTCCCATTGGTTGGAGTATAACCAATCAAAACTAAAGTAACACTAAAATTAAATCTAAAATGATTTCAAAATCACAGAAATTTTCCAAACACTACCACACACCTAATATTCACAGCCAGGCAACGCAAGTAATAATGTGAAAAATTGGCACGGATCCCCTCCTGAGTTTCAGCTACAAAAAACTATCCTCAACTCCCATTGGTTGGAGTATAACCAATCAAAACTAAAGTAACACTAAAATTAAATCTAAAATGATTTAGAACACTTTAATTACGTTCTCTGAACATAATTAAATAGATAAATATACCATTCCAACCTGTATTTATTAAAAATACCTCAATATGCAAAAGTGGTAACAAGAAGGATTCATGGCACAATTTGACGACAACGCACCGCGCAGAATCATATCTGAATTTGGCAGGTAAGTGGGTGGAGTTTCAGCAGGAAGACAAATGACGAAACAGGCGAAATGGTAAAATGTCAACGCAAATCTCTATACTTAGGAAGCAATCCCCTCAATACCCATCATTATTCTACGAATTTTAAAAGTATGGTAAGTACCATAGTAAGTAGCTAAACTAAAATAAGCATTAAAAGCGTTTTTAGACAGTAACTCTATATTTCAAGAAAATAAATGCAGTATCTATGTATTAGTCAAAATTTACTTACCAAAAGTGTTTTTGTCCTTGGCATCAAGAGTATCAAATTCTGGGAGTAGTTCTACGCTGGGTCGGACTGGGCCTGAAGGGACCGGGTGGCATTATGATTTTAAGGACTCCTCACAAGCCTGGGATAAGGGTAGATGAGATACTATCAGATAATAATGAAATATACAAATTATTAATTTTCAGCGAAATACATTATTAGGTAAATATAGTTCCAGTTACTTATAACATATCTGAAGCTAACCAATCAACATTTTTTTCAAAAGAGAAGTGTCAGCCAAGTTGTCAATAACTCGATCCTAAAAACTGTTATTGTCGTCATCCTTGATTAGATCCGATTCTGTGTTTAAGATAATCAACGAATCCAACAGTTCTTGCCCCAGTGAAGACCGAAATCTCGTCTTAAGGTGCTTTAGCGCGGAAAATCGTCTCTCATGAGTCACTTGCGTGAACGAAATCGTGAGATTTACACAATAGGCGACATATATGTTGGAGTACGTACTGATGTGCATGTTATATCGTGACAAACGTTTACATGCACATGGTGTGCAACTTTGGCAGGCGTCCGAACCGCTTCGGGAAAAACAAATGGCGTCCTTTGATGTTTGATCTATGACATCTTTGTTATGTTCGTCCTCTCCTTCCTCATTCTGAGAATCTGAGCAATTCATGTCTTGCTGCCAGGTGGAAGGTGTTCATCCCAAAGAGTTTTAGACAGCTCATTGAAACTGTTTGCTACAGATTCTAGTTCTTTCGATAGCAATTCTCGATCGACTGCAATTGGTGCGAGAGGCTTTAATGCGTCATAAGGAATCCCATTTTTGTTGATTACATTGAAGTTTTTCGGGTTGAAACAAACGGCATCCTTCATTAAATGTTTTCTGTTTACATTTGCAAGAAAACTAATTAACGAATTTTCGATATTATACTTTTTTTCAGTAGCATCAACGGTTCAAAAGTTGAATACAAAAAACTGGGTTTTCGAGTTTTCTTTTATTATTTGAACAATGTTCCGCAACCGGCAATTGGTCTCAAACTGTTGTCCTAACACCCTTCCGAAAATTTTTGATTAATAATATACCGTCTTTTAATTAGCTCTCGAAAAAACTCTAATTCGATTGGACTAGTGATTGCAATGGCAGTGGACGGCTCCTACACGGCATGTTCTTCTTCACTCCACTAAGAGACCGTCGCCGTTCGATTTTTTGCCGTACGGCCAAAACCATATAGTGTGAAAAGGCCCTAGTTATGTCAGGGGTAAAAAAAGTGCATTGGTAAATAATTTTTATCAATGCCGCGAACAGAATTATTGTGTTGTTTCGACCGCTGTAGAACATTGGGTTCGTACCTTCGGGAATAATCTTATCATTTTTAAACCTGTTTTTTATCCATAGTTCTCCAATCATTACTGAAAATTCTTTCTTTGGTAGTTTGACGCCCATATGGTGTCTTTATGATGCCGTTAGTTTAGCATCCTAACGAACCTTTACAGACTTCATAACGCATAAGTCAAATGGCTGCAGTAGGTGGTTAGAATGCGGAAGAAGTTTTAAGATAACATTTTCACATCTCGACATTTCTATCAATGTGTTGCATGTATAAGCAACACCGGTCTTTCTGAATAAATTGTCTTATAAAAACTATTTAGAAAATAATTTCCAAACACGGACGTTTGCACCCACCCATTACTCATCACAGTGTATGTTGTTCAGGGAACCTGTGTTTTCTGGAGCCATAAATTGATCCCATATATTCTTCCCCTTAAATATAATCATCGGTGAGGACTTACCTCCAACAGCATTACATGCTAGAAGTACCTTGATATTTTCTTTTCCAGAAGAACTTGTGCGAGTCGCAGAAATTCTTTTTTAACCTAAGCTGCAGTCGGGTAGTCAGAGTTATTTGTTGGATATTCATACCAAATGGATTTTTTTTGTTGTAATCGGTAGGTAATAACATATTTAAGATAACCATAAAGTCTCTAATAAAACGGATGCCGAGAGGGTCGTTGTTCTTGCAAAATAAATTCCAAAACTGCATTTTTTTACGTTTTCATGAACTTCTACTATTGGTTTTAGGAAAAAAGTAATGATATAAAAATTGTTCCGAAAGTTTTAAATAGCTTACTTTATCTTAAACAAGCAATAAATGAAGCAAAATTAAAGCTCTACTTTACAACCAAACATATTTTTCAATTTGTTAATTGCTTTTGCAGATTGAATGCAAGTAAATCCTGCTATTTTTAACATTATTAAATTTATTGATACACAAACAGATTTAGTCATTATCAGTGTATTCTATTTTTTTCGCTGTCGGGGAGTTCCTCGTAGAGTGAAACCTCTTTATCTTCTATAAGCGCAAATGTTATGTCGTNCTGTCACGATGCAAAAAGGAAACGCTGAGTCCTTTTGAAAAAAAAAACAATAGGCGGTTAATTTCTGATTATACTTGGGGCAGTTCCGGACAGTCCGAATGTGCCCCGACCAAAGTGTCCGAACCTACCCCTTCAGTCAAGATTATATTTTCAACAATTCAACCGATATTTCCGAATGTCTCTGTCGGTTAAAATATAGGTTATGTAGTGCACAAATGTTTACTTTTTCACATGCATCTATTGAAAAATAAAATATGGTGACCCAAAATACTTGATCACCTTAGGAATAATGTGTGAAATACTTACTTTGATGGTACTTGAAAATAAAAACAAATTTCTTTAAAAAATCGGCCGATTGGAAATGTGTCGTTTAGTCCACTACGTTCAAGGCACCACTGCTACCAAATTATGCAATTACAGATATCTAGAAAAACCGGGAGGCGCGAAATATGAAATGTCCGAAGGTGCCCCGTGTCCGAACATGCCCCCCTCTACCCTACCCAGTTTATGGGTCTTTTCAGGATCCCCTTATAAAAAAATATTTTTTTGGCAATGTTTTCCGTAAATGAGCAGCTCCGATTTTCATTCCAACAAAAATCGACTCCATACATGTTCCAGAACATCCCCCCGCTCGTAGATTTCCGGGCCATTTTTGACAAACCTATGCATCATTGAGGATAGCTGATAAACAGCGAAAGGATATAGAAAATAATTAAAATTATTACTTACTTAATAATTCAGGTCGTAGCAGCACTATACTAGTACCAACTTTTGATGTGCATAGGTAGTATGATTCTAAATTGAAAACTCGTGTCTTTCTATATCCAAAATGTGATGTGACCTTCAACTACGTATACCACTTCAAAAATATCACTTCACACATTACTATCGTATGATTTTGAAGTATAAGCCACCAGGCGACATTGAAGGCTGGGTAATCGGATGACCTCGAATGCTGCTTAATACCATCATGAAAAAATCCATTACATCCGGTCAAGATTACCATTTGATAACCTTGAAATATTACGTCACACATTAATTCTATTCAACCTTGAACAATAAGCCACCAGACGGCCTTGAAGACCTAGTAATCTTACCACCGAATGACCTTGAAGTTTGTTCAATACCATCTTCAAACATTACGTCACAACACTAATATCCTATTTGACCTTGAAACCGAATGGCGGGAGGTAGCCCCAGAATCGGCTGTTTTTCAGACGGCCTTGAAAACCTGACCGCTCCTTAAAATTTTTTCCATCGGATGACCTTGAAGTCTGCTCAAAGCCATCTTCAAACCAGAATGGCAGCTCCCCTTGATCTCACCGACAAAGCGGGCGCTGCAAACCTGTAATTAACACCTGTCCGGCGACTCCCTTTGATCTCGCCGACAAAGCACAAATTTTCCCACGGTCTATATAATTTTCCCAGGCCCAATCGTCGCATCACCCACTGCCAACCCCTATGCCCTCGCGTCCACTGGAGACGGTAAAATACCTGCAATTTGTTTCCTTTCAGTTTTCGTAAGATGTATGTGTGTTAAATTGCAATTATATCCAATACGGGGAGTAAACTTGTCGTCTTTGGAAATTAATTGTAATGTCGAAGAGCAAGTAACAATCAATTTTGCTGAACTCTGACATTTTAAAACTTTCTGTCGGTCACTTTGTGAAGTAGACATATATCTATTTGACTTTGTTGACCTATGACAAACATAGTAAATTTTTTCACTCTTGCTACTAACATACACATACGTAATTATAAATATGCATTTATTACAGGAAATGACAAAAGACATACATGTCAAGACATCCTGCGTTGATAAGACACCGTCCTGCATTGAACGAACATCATCTATTTCTGCCCCAGGTGATGGCATCATCGGGCTGGACTCCAATAATAAAGAGTCCAGCCCACCTCGCGGGGCATCAACCCACATCGTTTTCTGTCCTGAAACGAGAAATATACATGATCAAACAGAAATTATAAATTTATTATTTATTTACTAAAATTTAAGTCCGAATCTTGAGTAGAACTTGATTGTTGTGACCAAGCAGGTGATGCTGATTCGACGGGTTGGCGTGTCGAATATCCATATCCACCTGAAGGGAGCATATTCTGGTTTCCTGGAGGGTGCACATTCTGGTTTTGTGACGAATATACAGATTGTTGCATGTGATCTCTTGACTGTGAATGCCAACTACTATAATTTGATGAGTATAAACGACTTGCACGCTGCTTTTTAATTTTTTGGATCAGTGATGGCAAACTCTAAAATTTCATCATCATCAAAAGACGTAACGCCCGGCAGAACACCTTTGAAAAAAGAGAGCATTGGGTGTTCTTCACGTTTGTCTGTTGGTAGCCTTCTACCTAAAAACTGGCTCATTTTCTCATCTAGGTTCATGTGCTTTTGCTTTTTGGAAGTACTTGGTAACGGTACCTCTGAATTTGTATCTATTAGTTTGGCCGCTGGTGCCTCTGGACATGTATCTATTGGACGCTTCTTGACAGAATCATGAATGCGATTAGGCTCAGCAACTTTTTGTTCTTTGTATATATATGGCTTCTCATTTGGACTACATGAAAAAAGTATTTAACTATCGTTTAAGTCGGGCAAGAAGATACGTTGAATATGCTTTCGGTATTTTAGCCAATAAATGGAGAATATTTCATCGACCACTGGATGTCCATCCAGATACGGCTATCGAAATTGTAAAAGCGTGTACAGTGTTACATAATTTTGTAAGGGAAAAGGACGGTCTGAACTTTGAAGATATTCAGTATGCGGTAGGTTATATTCAAGTTGATTGCTTTTCTTTTTCTCTTTGTGTGTTTTAACTATAACGTCTAAAAAAGTTTTTAACGTTTTAGGTACCAAAGTGCACCGGTTTTCGAACTTTCCGCAGAATATCTTCATTATTGCTGGTACAAATAAAGTGAATTTTAGATATGTGAAACATTTATCATTTGTCTACAATCCCATTCAAAGCAAATTGTTCCACGACATTGCTAAGTATTTAATTTTTTGGTTTAAAATTTTTGCAAAATAACCCGCAAAATCGGGTTACTTTGCCAACTCGTATAAAATCCGTTGTTTGCAATAATAACTCGTTAAATAGGTTACTTTGCCCTGCTCTCGAGTTTTTAAAAAAGTTGTTTAAGGCCTCCACTAAAAATCGACTGAATAAAACTATTTTCTTTCTCAAAAAATACTATATATATTTGTAGATAATACAAAAATCTCTGTAGATAATAAAAAATAAATCCCAATAATTTCTTAAAAACTAAAACAAAGTCTTTAGCTTAAACATTTAACAAAAAATAAACATAAAAACATATTTAAAACATGGATAATAATAAATTAGCATCAAACTCTTCATCATCTCTTCATGAAACGTTTACCAACTCTAATTCATATTATATTTATCAAAATTTTCTTGAAAGTAATAAATTCCTCTAAACATTTTCGGCTCTTTTAGGACTTCAAGAATTTCCGTTTATAGTACCATTTCACTGACATCATCTACAACAGGAAAATGATACGCATTTTCTTTCTTCTTCCTCATAAATTTTATCGTAAAAAATTCATCACTGTTTGCAGTCACGAGACCTATAAAACGTTTTATTGTCTTTTTTGTAGGGAACATATCAACGACATATTTTCCTACTGCTATCTTCTTAGTGATAATCCCGTTACTGTTGCAATGTCCAGAGAGATCAGCTTCTGAAACTTCCTGTTCTGTTTCATCTTCGTCATCTTCTATGTCAAAGACGACTTCATTTTCGCTTTGGTTGGATTCATTCTCATCAATTACAGGATCTTCATTGGGGATAGGTCTCCCCATATCTTCATAGTTAATCGATTGTCCTGGCTGGACATCTATTTTCTTCTTTCTCTTTTTGATGGCAGGATCTGGACTCCTCTGATCTTTTAGATATGTTAGAAGAGTGTCGTCAATTTTATAATCCGATTTTTCATACACTTGAGTCGGCAATTTTTTCAGCACTTCGTCTTTATTTAAGGGATATATTCCAGTTGCCCTAAAACCGCCTTTAATAATTTTAGATTTATTTATCCCGATGTCATTCACCAAACGTTTTAATAATGTTGGGAAGGTTGACTTATTGACGACACTATCTCTTGAATTTTTCATTTTATATTCTGTGACAATTTTTCGCCAACAGTTCTTTAGGGGTTTGAAGAAACTAATGTCAAGGGGCTGTGTAACCGTATATTATGTCTCTGGCACTCTAGTAACACGTTTATATTAAGGTGTGAACATAAATTGTCACCTATTATGACTTTAACACCCTCTAATGTTCTAGCCCAAGACACAATTATATTTTTAAACCAGTCTTCAAAGCAATAGGTGTCGAACCAACCACTTTAGGTTTTGTTATATCTAGTATTTGGAGAGCCACCGATGCACCAAGCATCATATTGACGTTCCGCTTTATACACGACGTAAGGCGGCAACATTTCTCCACTTGCTGTTACTGCGAACATGATGGAAATACAACTTTTGGTATTGTTCATTACCCTTTCAGGGTACACTTTTTAGATCCTGGTTGGTCCGACAAGTTGGTTTCATCATAATTCACATTCAGATTTGGGGGAACGTCTGAAAGGGTTTGCTTCCAGTCTTACAAAATATGCTTGTATTTCATCTTCTGTTTTCTCTGCCCTTGCTCTCTTAATATTTTGACAATGTCTGATCGTCAGTTTGTTATGCCTCTTCAAAAAATTTAGGCACAAGTCTTTTCCTGGCATGTTGTTAGTGAATTGGTTAATAGTCATTCGCAAACTATCTAAGTGTGATTTGACCACTATCTTTAAATCATCTGACGTCAATGGACACCCAAAGTCGGCAGCAGCTAATACAACATCTACTAGTGATCTTTCCATGTTTTCAGGCAACGCTGTGGAGGCTCCTACTTGTCCGGTGTGTTTTCGTTTTATCTTATTTACCAAGGTCCTCCTTGGTACATTATATGTTTCAGAGGCCTCCGAATATGACATTCTTCCTGTTAAAATGCTTGTAATAGCTCTTTGCAAGGTGGGAAAGCTATAATCTCTATAGCGCATCGCACCCAATCGCCGTTTATATTCTCGTGGCATTGTAGCATATCTGGAAATTACACAAAATAACATTAATTTGGACTTACAATTAATGTAGGTACGCCCTAATTTCTCTTAGGTACCTACTAGCTTAATACAAAAAAATTGGGGGGTAACTTTGCCAAATCGTTCACCTTGACAAACTTTAGGTCACAGATTTTATAAAACATATAAAAATCATATTAGCCTCGCGTTGTACTCTCAGAACTTACATGAACTTGTCACTGGAATGCCACGTTAAAAATATTATTAGTTTAGCACCGACAGACCTTAGCAGGACACCGAATAATTTTATCACAGAACACACGTCCACCTGCCACCGAAGATATATTGTTACTACCTCCTTAAAAATGTGCCCAACATATTCCGCCCCGTAGACTAATGTGTCTGGGGAAGGGATGACCATCCACAGGCTTTGTCTAATGTTGCAAGCTTTCAATTTTTAACAATTTTTTCATAAGAAGACACCACTTGCAAAGTTACCCCGCGAAGGCAAAGTAACCCCACTTTACGGTTATATATTACATCTAATTTCCTCTAAACAACTTTTAGCAGCCATCTCAACAATTTTAATTGCCTCATCTGCAGAAATTTTTAAATCGCTTTTCATAGCAATCTTCAGCAAGTTCTTTAGTAATATTTATGGTTTATCAACGGCAGAAGATAATTTTAAATAAAACCTTATATGTATTATCTACTATTAATTTATTTTTCATTTTTTTTTTTATAAGAAGTAATACTAATTACTCAATTTTCGTCATCATCCTCTGCTGTATCTCTTAACTCACGAACTATATTCACCCACGCTTCTAGGCGACATGTGATTATACAGAAGAATGTTTTTTTTTTCGAATTTATTCATGTTATTTCCTTACCATCTATACCAGTTTGTGACCCTTTTGATGACGGTTTTATGACCTATGGTCATAAAACACGCGTACACAAAAAATATTTTTATTTATTTAATACCTCCTTAATCTTCCATCAAGTTAACTTCCAAATTATCTGACGTTGTGGATCCCGATCTTTCCGGAGATGTAGTGGAATCAGGGTGCTGCTGGTCTGGTTCTCATCTTCCATATCCTCGTCGTACATCGTTACCGTACTATTGCTCCACGATCATGACCATTGTCTAGCGGGGGAGTGAAATGGGTACGTAGTAGAGTCTGCTTCTGCTATCTCCACTACTAGGACTCCTCTCTTCTCCATGTTCTTGCTACTTATGGTTGGTTCTTAAATTTGAAATCCTTTATATGCTTTCCAAATAGGAAACTTGTCTCTTCAACCCAAGGTCAAGCATATTATGCTTTAATATTCCCATGTACAACATCTATCTTAATGCTATTACTCATTCAATCGTTTTACTTTCATGCGCCCAGTCAACCGTTTTCCTTCTGTTTCCGCTCCATTTTTGCAGCTAGTTCATCTTTCACCTGACGAACTTCCCTGTCCGTTTCTTCCTCCGACTCGGCTTCTCCCGGTGTTGAAGGAAGGTAGAAATGACGTCCGCCTCACCGGTTTGAGAACAAGAAATCTCCTTGTCATCTTCGGGAACTTCCTCCATCTCTGAGGCTTGGTGGATTCCTTCAGGCACTGCTTGGAGGATTTGACTTCACTTTTTTAATAATTTTTGAAATGCATTCTTGCTCAAGTTCACTCTGTACCATTAAATTGATTGATCGTGTGTGCGAAGCAAGGGATATGTCGCCATCCACACAATCTTACTGCCTTTAGCATATTAGATGCATTATCGGTAGTAACTGCAGTAATTTTATTAGTCGTATCCCATTCTGCTATTTTACTCTTTAACATCTCTTTTAAATGATCCGCAGGGTGTGTAACATTACATTTAAAGCAATCAAGCAGATGCGCACAAAGTTCGAAATTATTATCAATGTAATGGACAGTAATGGTCACAAAACTTTCGCTTTTTATAGACGTCCAACCATCAGTAATTAAATAAACTACAGCAGCCGTTTCTAATTCTTCACGTAATTTTATTTGTTCTTCATTATACAAACGTGGTATTAAATTTTCAGCGACAGTCTTTCTAGATGGCAAGTTATATGATGAATTGAGCATTTTGATAAATTTCATGAATTCTGGATCTTCAACCAATCGCAAAGGCTGGTATTGTCTATCATAGTAACTAATTGCATGTCAAGCATTTTTGTTTTGGAAATACTCAAAAGGCGTGAGACTGTTAGAAAATCGGCAATTCGTTGTTGTCCCGATTGAACTGTTGGTTGCCACAGAGATGCTGTTTGTGCTGCTGTGGAAGTAGAAGGCGAAATTTCCATTGTAGAAGTATTGGCACTAGCATTTTGTGGTGCAGTTTCTTGTTCTGAATTAGTTGTATCTTGAACAGGGCGAGTAATAGTTTCCGTGCGCTTTATTGGTATGGTGCTATGCTTTCGCTTCATGTGGCGCGTTAGATTTCCTGTAGATCCACTCGTTATAAAAATAACATCTCGACAATAACTACTAATTCGACTAATTCATAGCCGTATTGAGTTTGTTGTCCAGAACTGTAAGTGGAACATTGGGATTTCGGACGCTCCGATGTCAAAAGGGTAACAAGTGAATGGTCTATAGTAGTTTCATAAGGTTGTTGGCTGAAGTCATTTTGAGAAGCAAAGGACCGGAAGTTATCATTTTCCATTATAGAATTTGATGCTAAACCTAGTGTGTGATATCTACTCGTATATGATTCTTGGTTCTTCTATTCTTGATAAAAAGTAGATTCAAAATTAGGACGTCCCGAAACAAAGGGAGGTTGATTAAATGTATACTGCGATTGGACAGAAAGTGGACGTCATGTCTATTTTTTTATTTCCTTTATCGTTTTCATCACTTCAAATAGAAATTCTACTATATCGTCATCACTAAATAGTTCTATGGTTGGCGCGATGTCTTTGAAAAAAGACATAATCCGGCTGTTATCTTCTTTTTCTACAGTCAATCAGCTTGACAATTTTGTTGTACACTTCAATTGTTTCTTTCTTCTTTCTCTTCTTTGTACTGCTACGAAAAGTTCTAGCAGTTGGATTTAAAATATATCTACCTCCATGCCTTGCGGAAAAAAAAATTCCAATACATCTTGATTTAGTCTATTTGTTAATATATAACGGTCGCATTCACTATTTTCTGTTTCAAATGAATGAATAATTGATGATATAGTTAAAACCATACCGTCAAAATATAGCGGTCTTGTAAATCAATTTTCAATATGGTTTTAAAAATTTCAATTGATCTTTGTAAATTTTCCATTATGTGTGGATTTTTACCGCTCAGTGCAGAATTATGTTTATTTTTGGCATATAAATTCCTGCTGTTTAAATTATCTTGTAATGCAAGTTTTCACAATATTTTTTGAGAAGTATTTGGGCATATGTATATATATATATATATCAGTAATTTTTGTTAAAGCTCGTGCAGTAGACGAACTTTTGTCCATCATATATGTTTGTCTATCTTCAAAAGAAATTATGTTTATTATTATGTTTATCATTAATTTTAAAATTACCAGTAAATAAATTGTTTCTAATGCTTTTAAATAAATGGGGTACGTCATGCATAAAAGAAAATTTAAATAGAAAATATGGTACTGGTAATGTTTAAAAGTTTTAAAAAAGCCCTATTATTTAATCCTTGATTGCAGACTATAACTTTTAGCATTAATCCAGTTGTATTTAACCCATTCGATGCCAAACTTTATAAATTAATTTTTGTATCATTTTTATTTTCAGTTTAGGTCTTTGATCTTAATAGAAAAATATAAAAAAAAATAATTTTTAATTTGTAGACCATAGTAGGAAAAAAACAGATTGTTTCAAATTTGGAACTTGGCCAGATAAAGGTACATTAGGTAGTATTAAAAAGAAAATTATTGAGCATTGTATTTATTTGTTATTTCAACTCATTTTGCACCAATGGAGAAACTCTTTCATGAAATAATTTAAAACAATCGAGTGGGTGTACATTAATTTTGCATATACCGCAACCGAATGTAGTATTTTTTTGCATACTTTACATCTATTTTGTTTGATGCTGCTCGGGTAATGCAGAACTGACATATTTCTTGAAAAAGCTTCAGGAACATTACGAAACAGTGCAGTTGAACTATTTCTTTCTCGTCTTCGTTCTCGGGAGCTTAGAAGTAAGTACGATGAAACGATGTATCTGATAAACCCTAGTAAATCTAGAGAACGAGAGTTTTCTACAAATTCACTTGTATTGGTTTGCTTTTTTCTCATATCTCTTGAAATCCGATATAAAATCCATGCGTTAGAAACCGACGCACATAAAAGGTGTATAAAAATCTGCCACCACCATTTATTATTACGCAATTTTGGCCGGTAATTGGAAATATTTCGATCAATCAAATCTGTACCACCCATGTGGGTATTGTACTGATGAATTGCATGGGGCATCTGTACCATAATATATATTTTTTCAGCAGCCAAATAACGACGTGCTGCTTTTGTTGGATGCACACCAAAGCAGTTAGAGCCCACATGCACTATGTTATTGTCTTTCCATTGCATAACAATGACATCTTTTGTGGAATTTATATATGAGTCCATAGAACCTCTAAGAGATTTCTTCATTGTGGTTTTATTTAGGGGACATTTCTGTAGTCTGTTCTGTCTTATAGTCCCCGTACATCCATAATCCATTTCGCTTAATTTTTTATCAATGGCAGTCCTGTAAAAAAATTGTCAATGAAGAAACTAAATTTTTCTTCTGGGAAATTCGCCTTCAATCTATCTGCAAATGTTGCTACAACAGATGCTCCTAGGCCAAGATCGCTTTCTCCTAAGGCTACGGTTACAGTGCATGCGATTTCGCGCGAATCACAATTCGCGCGTGTATGCGCTTACTCGCGCGAACAAGCAATGGTTTCTGGTGTTTCTAAAATTCGCGCGATTGAAAGCGATTTTATCAGTTTCATTTCAAGTTATGGATGTCGAAGAAGAATTTTATCTCTCCGAGAATTCAGTATTGAGATTATCTGCATTTAATAAGAAAAATAGGCGGTTCTGGGTTAATGAAATATACGCAAATCATCATTTAAGTGAATATTACCAGATTTTTGAAGAGTTAAAGCTGCAACCGATAAAGTTCTTTGAATATTATCGAATGAGTTATGACACATACTCTTATATATTGAATGCAATAGATGAGGCAATAAGAAAACAGTGTAACTTCAGGAAATGTATTTCTCCATCCGAAAAGCTAACAATAACATTAAGGTAAGTAAAACTTGTAGTAAAATTAGGGTAATGTTAATTTTAAACCGTGAAATTGGTAACATATGTTGCAATACTATAGTCTTCTCGACAGTCTTGGTGTTCCTCCTCTGGAACTTCATTTTCAGGAACAGGTTTATTTCTATTTAGTGAATTGGAATGCTGGGATACGGAAGGTTGAGAGAAAAGTGGAGGTGAAGATAAGTCATACCAGCTCGATTGAGTTGAAGAAGCAGGTGATGGTTCTGATTGAGGAGTAGTACTAGTAGAATATGAAGCGTGGACCCCGGAAAATCTATTTGGGAGAATTACGTGACCTGATGGCTGACTTTTGTAGGATGTTATCTCGTTCAGAAGAACTTGTTGCAGCTGTAACTGTACATGGAGCTTTCTTTCATCTTTTACATTTTTGAAATGAGGTAGTAAACTCATTAAAAAATGGTAGTCATAATCTTTGTGTATATCTGTTTCCACTTTTCTTTGTTTAAAAAAATTTAGTTTTTCTTCTTCTAAAGCAAGCATCCTCTTTTGGACATCATTTCCGCGTTTTGCAGATTTCGATGGCAGAGTTTGTTGTTTCTTGCTTGAGGATTCCTGCTGTTTACGTAATGGCTCCTGCTGTTGTGTTTCAGGCAATAAATTTTGGTCTTCCCTAGGTCGTTTAGATTGGTTGGCAGTACTTGTAGATTGTAAAACCTGTATTGCGTCGTTCGTATGGTTATCGTCGGTATTTTGCGTTTTAGGAGACTCTGGTTCTGCGTCTAGTCCGTTATTTGATTTCTCGTTTACTGGTAATAATGAATTCTCTCTAGGTAACGAAATATTTCCCGAAGTTTCCCGTGGCGTCATTTGATCTGCCAAAAAATACAAACTCTCGAAGTATGGCCAAGAAGAACCACTTTTTTCCCCTCCTGCTGCACCGGACTGTTTGTATTTAATAGTTTTCTGATACTCTTTTCGAAAGGTATCTCGTAATCCTTTCCATTTGGTTTTTGCTACTTCACCTAAAAGTGTAAACAAGAAATATAGGTATAGGAAATGCATAAGTAGATACTAAGATAAGAATATTTATTTTGTAAAATATACAGGGCGATTCAGTCATTAGTTTTTCAAANGTTATAGATATTTCTTTTCTGTATTTGTCATTGTACTAGCTTTAATTTGAATTTGGCGAAGATATTGTCACGTTTCCTATTGAAAATACCAAAAAAAAAAACTTAAAAAAATACATATTATTTTCTCGGGATACTCGCTTGGTTGCTAACAGGGTAAAAACAAAGACAAATCAATGAATTTTTACGTTTTATTGCACAAAACATACTTACACCTCTGAGGGATTGCTTTTCATGTGGTGAACTGGCTCCTGGCCATCGACTGACTCTCAAAGTGGCTCCGGACTGGCCCCGATTCACCAAGTTGCTGGGGTTTAAATATTCTTTAAAAAATGCTGAGTGCATTAGAATTAAACAACCGGTAGAAGAATCGGAAACAACGACTGAATCAGTGCACCAGTTTATGAGCGAGATAGACGTAGTGCAAGGGTTAGTTCAATATGCATTCAATTTGCAACTGGACACGTTTCGTTGCTTTTAAATCTATTGTGTAATACTGACATGTAATTGATTCCAATTATATTTATAAATTTGTTCTATGAAATGAGTTAAATGGATATTTGTATCGAAGGTATTTTTGTAAAAATCTACTAAAGAAATATGTGTCCAAATAAAGTAATGCCATGTATCCATACACATACATAGTTATCTTTCAAAGTTTTGATTATAGTTACAGGATGATTATTTCAATTTTGAATATTACTCTTCTTCTCTCTAACTCTAAAATAATAGAAATTAGTGAATCCTGTCTTATATTTGCTCATTGATATCCAACTTTTCATTGTAGATAGAGCTGGTAGAACTATATTGTTTTTCTTCATAAATGCGTAATTAGTGGGGCTTTTATAGTAAAGGGACATGGCCAGTCCTCGTTCCTCTATAGATCAAGTTTTTTTTCTTTGTCTTCAGTTGCATATTAGCGTTTTACTTGTAGAACTTACATTTTCTGGAATTTCAATATAATTGAATAATTTTGTCTTTAACTGGCTTATTCTTGTACGCAAATATTTAACCTCAACTCGATTTTGTTTTTCGCATTATTTATTTTTAAATTCAGTTGTGACACACATTGTTACTTGCAATTCATTTTTGCATTGTGTCTCAAACTCTCGACGGTTTTAACAACTCGGAGCTCACTCGGCATACTGATTTTTATGGGTTTTTTATACATATGTCTCCTTAAAGGCTTTCCGTTTTACCAACTTCTGACGTCATTTTTCATATATTGTAGTATAACAACCCCGGGTTCGATCGAAAAAAAAATAAACGTAGTTGTGGCCAAAAATATGTGATCGTCATAAGACATAAGACATACCTACGTTGTATACATCTATTTCTAATTGACCGAAAGGCGCTGGCTACTAACTTTAAAGAGGGGAAGTATGGTTTAATTTTATAAAACAAAAGCAGAGTAAATACACCTAACTATTATTTTTGTACAACAGTCTTCAAATTAAACATGTGACAATTAGAAAGAACAACAAAAACATTAACAACCATTTAAGATACAATGAGAGTGACAGACTCACCTAGAGCTCCTGTGGGGAAAGAGCATGGCAGAGAAACCCACGATCGTTGCTCTAACTACCCAAATATAAATACAAAACAACCGATAACAAAATGTATAAATTAAGATCCTTTGCTAATGATAAATAACACCCGACTTATTTAATTTCTCACTAAATGTCACCTCACTCGAATTAGACATACACACTTCCAAGTAAAACTGAAGATGTTTGATGTTGGTTAGCCGGCAGGGCCGGAAGGTACTGGAGTGCCATGCGGGAGGCAATCCAGCTATGAGTTGAGATTTCGGAAGATCTGTTTTAGCAATTATTTTTTTTAGTTTTTAATTATTCTTTTTACAGATTCATTCCTCACGGGCGAAAATGTTAGTAAATTCAACAAGGCTCTTATATGCGTATGACATAAAGTGATAACAAGAAACGCTTTATTATTTGTTTTTCGAACAATGTAATCGTGACAAAACAAGTTAGATGCGAAACAAAGGTGTTGTTATTGCAATATCTGGGCAGTCCCGACAATATATATGGGTGATTATACAAAAGTTGGGTAACTCTTGAGGATATTTTGTTTACTGTAGTTATTAGATCAAATTTCGACAAATTCGGATGTTTAAGATAGCTAATCGAATGAATATATTGTTCCAAATCGGGCCAGTCACTTTTTTAAGTAGATTGTGAGATATTTCAAAATTTCAGAATTTGACTGCCAAATATTTTTTGCAATCTTAATACATGATACATGTTACGAATAATAGACTGCCTAATGAAATTAACTCTCTAAAAGGTCTGTACAAAACACTACTACAAATTCCTGAGGCTGAAATATGAGAATCTAGCCCAATTTACCTTAGTCCAAAAGTTGACAGTTTTCGAGATACAGGGTGTCAGTTATCATTTTTTAAAACTTTTTTTGTATATATTTATCCTAATAATAGCATGATTCCCACGAAATTTGGTACTTAAGGCTATTTTAGGATGAGAAATGGAGATCTAATCACAGTTTCGGCGTACATTGCAAAGGGCTACGGACCGGGCTCGGTGCGGAAATGTGTGTCCCGACTTTTAGTCGTTCGAACGACATTCCGTCAACGTTTAACTTGGTATGAGTAGTGTGATGTTCCCCAAAGGGTTTTCCTTTTGGCTTGGGTAATACCGATTAAAACTGCCGTACTCAGTAACTTTTATTTTATAAGTTTTGATTACACGTTTCAACTTACATCTAATATACTATTGCTACTTGGTTCTAAGATGATCTCTTAATCTGTTTTTAATTTTACATTTATACTAATTTAGAACATGTGTAACCATGGACGTACTTAATTTTAGGGGTAAAAGATATTTGTTAAACCATCGTTTACTGTGGCCAAACAAGAACATCCGGCTTAAATAACATTTACAAAACAAGCTTGGCGATACAATTTACTGAATAATATATTTTTACTTGTGAATTAGTCGTTACTTTCTCTTAAGTTACTGATATAAAAGGTATGGAAAACATTTATTTTGTTAATCAGTGTTTACAGTGGCGCTGGTTAGTTCGGTCAAACTAATTGATATTTAACTGATAACTAAATGAAGCCATAGGCGGAGTAGACGGGTACATTACAATATCATTCTGTATAATTTAGTATTTTAATTTTGTTGCTAATGAAGGTACCTACGTCTCGAGTTTGCAAGGGTGAGGTTACAAAAACAACTAAAGTTTCGTTGAATATATCATTTATAAGTTCTTTGGAAATGTAGTTTGTTCTGGACCAGAGATGAACTACTCGTTATCAGTCTCGAAACCTTGTTAAGAAACTTACACAAAATTGAATAAAAAATTTGGATCGAATATAGAATTTCCCATTAACGTTATGAAATTAATATAAATGCGCTTCATGAATGGTATTAGAATTGTGCAAAGCATTAGTCCAATGAAATGGGTCTTTAAATCGTAATGTTGGTTAACTTGCCTGAATTTTTGATATAAGTTAGTTTGAGGTATATGTATAATAACAATAAGTAACTGTAATTTTTTTTTCAACCCTCGGCCAGAGGTGAAGTGATAAAATAAAGAGGTGAGAGCTAGAAAAAAAAGTTTCTTATAAAAATTGTAGAGCATAAAATTCTACAAAAAATGGTTCTTTGACTTTTTCTTGTACTATTAAAATTAACAAAGTTAGGGAGACTAGAAATTAAGGGATGGTTTCATAAATTTGAAAAATCATTACAAGCAGAAAAGTTAATGAAATTTATACTTTTTTTTCAATCTAAACTAGTGGAAAAAATTAGGGGATCAAAAAAATCTAAATTTTCGTCGATTTTTCAAATGGCTATATCTTTGATAAAAATGGTCGTATTGGAGTAAAAAAAAAGCAATTTGAAGCTTGAAGTTTCTAATGTTTGGATCTTGCAAAAAATGTTTTTTCAAGTAACACGTATCGTGCAATCTTAATGAATACCATGAAAAAAAATTTTTCTAAATTTTTTTCGATCTTATTTTTGGTGTACGGACTTGAAAAAAATTTTTCCAACTTAACCACCTTATGGATTAGATAGGTTGTTCATTTAGCTTCAATTTTTTTTTTTTTTGGTCTCGATACGACCATTTCTCGCTGAGCTATCGGACTTTGAATGAAAATGGATCATTTTCTCTTTGTTCATCGATATCTCAGAAACCAATGGTTGCACAGAAAATCGACGGTGGCTTTCAGAAACTTAAATGAATTCTCTACAAGGTCCTGGCACGGTTTTTTCTTAAATATTTTTATTTTATCCTTAACATGACTGAAAAATCGTAAAAAATAGGACTTTTAGGGGTCTTCTAGAAAATCACGTGCCACATTGAGAATATTGGGAAAATGACTAATGTTAAGTGTGCCTTTGACAGGTCATTGTACCCCTAAAAGCCCTACAGAGTTTCAATTTGATCCATCAAGCCGTTTTTTTGTTTTATTCGATTGAATTTTTAAAAAAATGAAAGGATCACGTTTTTTTGCTTTTAAATGCTCATAATCTGTAAAAAAATGAAAAAAACATGTTTTTCCTGATTTTTTTTTACATTGTTATTGCAGAAAGCGTTTGAAATTATGAAAAAAAAAAAATATTGAAACATTTTTTCGAAAAAAATTTTTTTTAACCGATTTTCAGAAATTTCGCAAAACCGCCGGCATTAGCGTTACCCAAAGCTTACCACGTAGAGGTTGCACGGTCGGATGTACGCTTCTTTTACACACGTGCGAAAAGCGTTTGAAGTTACGACAAAAAAAATAATTTTTTTTATTCAAATTTTTTTTCTACTGAAATAAAGGTGGTTTGAAAAAACTGTTTGTTTTATTGTTCTGTAAATTCGGAAAGAGAGTTTTAAGAATTCAGAAGTATCGCAGCAATAATCTCTGAAAAGGGTGCAGATCGAGGTCAATATTCAGTTAGGGATATCAACTTTTTTAAATTTAATTAAAATTCGGTCAGCATAATCACGAAATGAAGTAGGAGAATTGTGTCGAAAATGCTTGGGGATTACTGAGAAAAATTTTCTGGAGTGAATCCAACCAAAAATTTTTCTAAAAAATTAAAAAAAAAAAAATTTAAGCAACTTTTCATTATTTTAAATAATAATCGAATGGCATAGAAAAAAAAACGTTTTCGTGTTAAGTCATAAAAATTAACTATTAAAAAATTGAAATTGTTATAACTTTTTTATTAAAAATTAACTATTTCTCTGAAATGAAACTGTTAATTTTAATAGTAGGTATAGAATTTTATGCTCTACATCTTTTATAAGAAATTTTTTCTAGCTTTTACTCGTTTTGAGTTATCTTAAAAAAGTCATTTATTTTATCTATTTTCACCCCTGGCCAGTGGTTTAAAAAAAATACTGTCACGTATTGTTATTATATACGTACTCAAACTAACATATCAAAAATTCAGGCAAGTTGAACAAATTGCGATTTAAAGACCCATTTAATTGGACTATACCGGAACTTATAACCCTGCGTTTTTTAGGAAAGGAAAACAGCGTTCATATAAAATGCTTTTGAAGTCAAAAGAGTATCAAAAAGCATTCGCAGATTTAGGCAACACTGTTGTAGGTAAAGAAAATACTTTCTCGATTGTTGAATCACTGGTTTGTGATACGCACGGCATTAGATCTTGCGACGAAGTTAATAAGTTGAAATACGAATAGTTCCATCTAAATTATCAAAAATATTCACGAACCTTTCCAAAAAAAAAAACATTTGAAGTACTTCGATGCTTCCTACTTGCCACCTTGGTACATCAAATTACGTCAGCGGATAATAGGATAATTCATCTCAATCGCTCTATTAAATAGATTTGTTAAAAGATTTTTTTGAGAACTTTGACGATAATGATCCTGTGTATTTGACCTGTAGTACTTGTGCCATGACTCTAACCCATCTTCAGCAAAGTATGCTATAGGAAGAAGGAAATTTCGAGCAATTTGACACCCAATCGAAAATTCATCATAAAACAAAAACTAATTGAAAGTGAATTATTTTCTCTAATTCAGAATGAAAAATACAATTATTAGGTAAAACTTTATTGAAATTGTCCGAGTGGTTCCAAGAACATTAAGGTACAGACACAAATTTTGAGTATTTTGCCAGGCATGTCTTTTGTATAACATTGATAAAATAGTTATGTTTTTCCTAGAAAGGAAATCTATTTTATTGTGTACTTATGAAGATATTTGATTGCGTCCACATTCTGTATTGTCTTTATTTTTGTATGTGTTATTTAACAAATTATCGTTGGAACCTCTGTTTTCTTTTAGACGTGATTCTTCCCATTCGCAAATTTCATATAATAATGAATCTATTCCATTATTTGGGATTATTAAGGATTTCCATTTTTTTTATAAACATGATTTCTTTTTCTTTCCTTATTTTTATCTCTATTATTTATTACACCAATGTATTGTATTTAAATGATTTTACCTTGCTGTTCTATTTAATAACACTTTTATGTACATTCCTGTGCTATTTCTAGGGTACCTAGGAATGTGGACATGAAGAATTTTTACCTGTTATTACATTATTTCCTCTTTTTCCCTGCAGGGTAGTTACGTGGAATTTTATGCTAATTATTTGTGATATCTAGGAATGGTCATTAGTGCATTTAGGTAATCGAAATAGAATTATGATTATGATTGGATTTTAATTGTCTTTCAATTCATATAAAAGTGGAGGGTTTTACATTTTCCGTTATTTTCCTCTCAGTTCTCACAGAGATCGAAGGTGTTTGTTGAAAGTACTCTGCGTTCAGTTCACTATTTACAATATTTTGTTACTTTATATTAGTGACGGCGTTTCCTGCACATTGGCTGATTTATTTGGTAAGATTTTATTTATTTGTTATTGCATGTTATAATTTATTTTTGCCTTTGGTTTTGTCTCTTTAACACGTAACACGTATTTGCTAAATTTATTTTGTAATTTTTATTTGCTTTTATTATTTCCGTTTTTCAACATTTTATTTTCAAAGTTGTGCGATATTTTACTGAGAGTAATTATACGAATTTAATAATATGTATTAATTAATTTTTTAATTTTTCAAATTCTTAAAATTATTTTCTATTTTAATTTTATCTTTAACATTGATTTTTGTTTTTTTTTAATTTTTTCTTTTAAATCTAGCATTTATCATATGTTCTAAAATTTGCACTATTTCGTTTTTTTATTATATTCATTTTACATAGTTACATTTAATTTACCAAAATTGTGTTCGCACAATTCACTATTTACATTTTTTTTTAATTAATATATATTTTTTAATTTTTTCTGCCTTTTTTAACAAATACAAATAATTTATAGTATTAGTACTGAGTATAATAATACGAATTTAAAATTTATATGGATTAATTTTTAATTTTTTAATTTTATCTTAAACTCTGATTTTTGTGTTTTTAATTTTTTCCTTGAAATCGTACTTATGGTATGTAAAATTTGCTCTCATTTTTTATCATATTCATTTTACATAGGTTACATTTAATTCACCAAAATTGTATTTTGCAGATTGTATTTCTTACAGAAAATTAACCACCTTTTATTATTAGGGTGATTCCATTTCTTTACATACATATTTAAATTTTGAAGCTACTTACATACCTTTTATTGTAAAAGTCATGCGTTCTAAAGCATAAAACATCACACGTTATTTAAACAGTTTGAAAATTACTGAAATGAACAGAATCGCATCATAAATCACAACCAGCAAATCTTAAAAACACAGTAGAAGTGACAATGAAAAAAGATAAGTTGCAAAATATTTATTTTCTTCTTAAAGTATAATTATTATGGATTAACATTGGAATTATTGATTTTTAAATAAAATTAACTTGCTGTAGTTACTTATTTCTAATATATTCGTCTTTCCGAGATTTAATATTGGATTCGTGATACAACCGAATGTTAACAAAAATTTCAATAATAAGCTTTATTAATTGACAACGGTGATTGTAGAAAGGATCCGGGAACAGGATATGATTAATCATATCATCTGAGGTAGATATTGTGTCGGTAACTTTTTTGTAGGTTTTAATAATTAACATTTGCTTTATATTCTTTATCCTAAAAATATAAAGATTTTCTCTGATCGTTTTCTCTGCAAATCTGCAAATATTAATAACATCTTCAGACGGAACAAGTAGCGGCCCTCTATTTTTAATGTTGATTAAAGGTGTTTCATCATAATTTTTTAATAATTGATCTCTACAAAATTGACAAATTTCGTTTTAATATTTTGCTAACAATAAATCCGGCTATATGACTAACAACGTTGTCAACATATGGAGTCAGCTATAATGGGCTACTCGTCGTAATATCAGAAGAAACACAGCTGTTATTGTTTAACACTAATTTATTTTAATATATTACACTAGCTTATGTTTTACGTAGATATTCAGGTTACAATGGAGTAGAAACGATGATTTAGTAATGGCGCGTTGATATAGACTAACTGATTGTGAGTAACAACTTGATTTAGAATGAATTGGTTAGCTTGTTCGACTTAACTCATTGACTGACTGACTGACTGTACTTCTCTCGTCCTGCTGGTTTTAAGCTCTAGCTATTGTTAATATTTGATAAACTTCGATAAGCAGCTTCCTAAAAGTGCTTATTGATTATTATGAATGTACAATAATTAATGTGTTTACAGTCTGAGTACATAGGAGAAGAGGATGTTTGTGGAACTATTCTAATTTAAGTAAATAATCATTAGGACTTACAGATAGTATACAAATAATATGTTTGTGCGGACGTGACCTAATGTAACTGTTTAAGATAGAATTTTATCTAACATTATACTAATTATTACGTGTTTTTCCTTATTCTGAAATACAATAATAAAATAAAATATGACATAATTCTAAATTAATAGTAAATGTTTTATATTTCTATATATAATACATAAAATACATTACACAGCTCCCACAGTTTGAATATAGTTCGTGGTCACTTACATCCCAGCTGTAGGCTTATTATTAAATCCTCCTCGAGCCCTTATAGCACTAAAATAAGTTTCTAAAAAGTCTTGCGACAATTTGAAAATGAGTGTGTAATCAAGAGGTACTTTATTAATTACTAATTCATCCCATAAGTTGCTTACATTTTTCAGTCCCAAATAATAATAATAGGAATAGTCCCAAAAATCCCGCCAAACACATGGATTTTGATGATTAACGCCAGCTTGATCGCGGAATGTCAAAAATAAATCGAGACATTTTCTTTAAATTTTTATGATTTAACTGGCACTCCCCATGCCAACTTCCCTCTGATTGTGAATCGGCCATACTGCTGCACAGCTTTTTCCCTTCCACTGACAGAGAGTTGTATATCTCAGAAATTTTGTTCTCTTTTATAATTTGAAAATTCTTATAATCATTTTTTAGGCTTCTTTCAAGTTCTCCTGCTGTCCTGGTCTTCGGCGATTTAAAACTAATCTGAGCCAAGGAATATTTTCCCAAATTAATCTACTAATGTTCGTTATATCACTCAATACTATAACGTTTATCAATATTTTCTAAAAAATAAATGTTGAGCTTTTTTAAATCTTCTGTACTCGGTAAAGTTACCGTTTTTTGTCGTTTATATTGAAGTAAACCGTTTTATTCACTGTACTGTGAATATCGGTTTTTAATAAAACTAAAAGGTTTTCAGTACTAGCTTTGGTTTCTTCATTCACATTTTCAAGAGCATCAGAAATGTTCAAATTTCCAATATATTTTAGTGCTGTTCCTATATTCGAAGGTATGGTTGGTTTTTCATAGTTCCCATTTAATTTAAAACCTCTACTATACATACTATCAAAGTTTTTAGGATTAAACAATGACTGAAAATCGGTAAATGCTGCAGTTTATTTTTAAATTTATCAAAAATCAACCTCAACCTACTACGTATCATGTCAGAATGATGTGGATCTCGATATTTCCGACAGAATGTATTGCCATATATTATAAGAAGTCTGTTATCTTATGATATTGGTAATTGTATCATTTTTTATTATAGGAAATAGTATATACTTTATAATATCATTAGTAAAGGGCAGAATATATGCACGTCAATTCAGTTAAAATATGCGCATATATATGCATCGTTTTTCTCTGAAATATGCAACAATATGCATTTATTTGTCAAAATATGCAATTATATGCCTTGAATATAACATGGAAAAATGGAAATAAAGAAACGCCGACTCTTACAAAAATTATTTATTTTAAGTAAAATTAAAAGAAAAACATAATAGGTAAAATTTTCAACCTGAAATAGTATAAAATGCATTTATAACGATATATTTTTCAAAATTTTCCAATAAAAATGTTTGCCTTCTGTCTGTAAAAATATGTTTGTACAAAGAAAAAGTTCTTTCAACATCTACCGATGTGATCTGGCAATATTTTAATTTGGGTAGTAAGTTATAAGGCCAAGGTATTACTTCGTTGGATGGTTTACTATCAAAAATATTTTTGACTTCCATTAAATACTTAAAGCCTTCATTCTTTCCCACAATAACTTCGAGTTTCCTTCTTACTTGATTTCCTACATCACCGGGAACTTTTTTGCATTTGTCGGAAAAAGTTTCAACAATATTAATTGATTCTCTTAAACTTATATTCCTACTTTCTAACGAAGTTATTATATCTGGTACAAAACTAAAATTAACCTTAATAAAAACAAGTTCCTTAGCTAAATTAACATTTTTGAATAATGCTTGACTTTGCACTACACACTGCGAATTGTCTTCTAAATTTAAAACTATGTCTTTAATGGCTTCAAAATGGTCTGCGTAGAATATCGCGGCCTTAATCCATGTTCCCCATCGAGTCGGATTTTCGTTCGGGGGATTATTTATATCTTGGGAGGGTTTCTATGTGACGTACTTTTCAAATTTCTTCTATTTCTTTGGGGGGTGCTGCGGGGGGTTGGAATTTCTTAAATTTTCTCACGCTGCCGACGATGGTTTCAAAAGATGCGTCTCGGAGGTGTTTTTGTTTTTTCGATATCTTTTACAGTTTTTTTATGGCCGATTTTAGTTTTCGACCCCCCAGTGGAGAACGTGAGCTAAACATTTTGATAACCTCGTCGGCTCGAATATGGACTTATCGCATTTTAAAGGCGACGTTCTCGGGTTTTGTATCGCGGGTGGCTTGTAAAAAAAAAAGTATATGCACAATTAGATCATGTACAACAAAACGGCAATGAATAAGTAAATGTAAATAATGGTATGGTTTTAACATTTCAAACGGTTTTTCAATAAATCCATATTTAAATAATAAAACTAAATCATTTAGTATCTTTTAGTATTGTCCGTAAAATTTTTCAAAATATTTTTTATATCGTTGTTCAAATTCGACACGCTTTAGATTTGCAGTATATTGGCGTATGACATCATGTTGATTAATGGTTGTGTTTTACTGGCCAAACCAACCAATTGCGGCGAGCCCTACTGCTCCTGTAATTCCAGCGAGGACGGCCCCTTTTATCTTGTCGCGCTTCAACTTCTGCTCACGATCTTCCCGATTTTACAAAGTTACACGAATCGGATCGTAACTCGTATAAGGTGATAGTGGATGACGCAGTACTACTTCAGTCACTTAAATGGCTATGTTGGCGGACTGAATTATAATGTTGACGTAATTTTCCATAACAGCTGATATCACCATAGGTTGGCATTGTAGGGTTTTCTGTTAATAGTTAGCTTCTATTGGTAATGGAAGAGAGGTAAATAATATATATTTACTGATGGTTTTCCTCGGATAACCAAAGGAAATTCGCCATTTGAGTCCTTACGTTTTTCTATTTAATTCTTTTACTGTCCGTTCCGGCGGACTTGCTGACCCTTCCATCTTCCGCGTTTGTTATGATTTTGGCGGTCCCATTTTTCTTTATTTACGTCGTATTTTAATATAGTTGCGAGCCGCGAAGCGGCGAGGCGAGGGGCTCGGAGAGGTTCGAAGGACGCTGATTCGCTCATTTCGCTGCTTTTTTCGACTTCTGCGGGTGCTAAGTGGTGAGTATTTGAACGTCGTATTTTAAAGGTAACCTTTTTAATCGCGGGTGGATTGTATAGTTGCGAGCCGCGAAGCGGCGAGTACTCGTCTTTTCCTATTTTAATTATAATGTCCGTTGCGGCGGATTTGTCTACCATCTTTTTTAAGGTTCCTTTCAACGAAGTTCTTTTACGCGTTTTAGGACGTGTCTTTTTTTTACCTTTCATTGGCGTTTTTTTCAAATTATTTTTAAATCGTTTTTGTGGCTCTGAAAAGAGCCGATTTTTTATGGTTTTTGTCGTTGTAGTTTACTAATTGAATTTGCCTCTTTTCGCTGGTCGCCTTATGAACTCTTCAATCATATTATGACGAATTTCTTCTGACGACGTACTGCTAAAACTCCGCTCGATTTCTGATGGACTTAAAGAGGGCGGGTCTGGTGTCGTTGACAACGAAACATTTTCTAGGGGTGTTTCGATTTCGTTGTTAACATTTTCCTCTGCTTGAATGGTTTCATTTACGATTTCGTTGTTAATATTCTCCTCTGCTTGAATGGTTACATTTATCAATTATGACGCTTCTATTTCCTCCCATTGCTGTTCATCTAACTGATCTGCGGTTTCCTCTGCCTGATTTATATGTTGCTCAGCGACGGTACAGGTACTCTTATACGATTTACTCATTATTGAAATTTTATGAAATATTGCTATTTAAACAAAAGCGATGTATTTATCATTAGTCGTAAAGAGACATGAAAATGTTACACTTTTTCTGAAGTGTTATTTTAATTTTTGATATGTACTAAACAGTTACTTAAAATGAGTGGCACCAGTTAGATGTATGATTATTATTATTAATTTTAATATTACCTATTCTTCGATACCAGTACTCCCCCCCCCCTCCTTCGGTATCGCAATGTAATTTAGACTGATACAGGGTCCGGCAAAATGATCTCCCACATTTTAACCTTTAATAAAAACGAAATTGTAAATGCTATTTATATATTTTGTTTATTATATGGAAACATATACTATGCCATTTGTGTTCATAAAGTTTTGAAAATTACGGAGTCCAAGTGGCGGCCATTCTTTTCGATACACATTCGAAGCTGATTTCTGCAATTTCTTGGCGTATTGCTGCTTTCAATTCGTCAATGGTTCGGGAATGGTGTTGAAAGACTTTCTCTTTCAGATCGGGTGAACGCGCTGGCCACCCAATGTCTCACGTAACGAGATTACGTGTCCTGGAAAAATTTCCCTTAAAACGTCCATTGACCTTCTTGCCGTATGAGCCGAAGCTCCATCTTGTTGGAACCACACATCCGGATGTTCAAATTCTCTAAGTTTTGGTTCCAAAAAATTGCGTAGCATATCGATATATCGATCGGCAGTCACAGTAACCGTTACGCCTCCCTCCTCAAAAAAGTAAGGACCCCAAACGCCAAATGATCCAACAGCACACCAAACGATAACACGTGGGCTGTGAAGTGGCCTTTCATGGAGCTGCCGCGGATTTACTGGTGCCCAGTAGCGAAAATTCTGCTTGTTCACACAACCAGATAAGTGGAAATGAATGATCGTCGCTCGTTATCAAAAAAGCATTTTGTGGGACGTTTTGAAGAATCTCGTTGGAACATGCTGTATGATTAACCCGGTCTCGTTCACTAAGTTCTTGCACGATCATCATTTTGTATGGGTGAAACTTCAGATCTTGGTGTAAAATCCTTTTCACGGTACGATCTGACAAACGCAAAGCTGAGGCATGCTTAGCAGCTGAACGCGTAGGAGATCGTTCCACTGCTTCTCTTACAGCTGCGGCATTTTCAATTGTCCGAGCGCTTCTGGGTCTACCAGGTGATTTTCTTTTTAAGGTTGAACCTGTGGCTCTAAAGTTTGAAACCCACAACAGTATTGTTTTGCGATCTGGAACAGAAACATGTCTACCAAGCGCGAAGCGAGTACGAAAAGTTCTTTGCGTCGTAATCACAGACTCGTTATTCTTAATAAATGTTTCGACAATGAAGGCACGATGCTCACCCGTCCAATTCATGACGGCAACTGAAATGGCAAGGCGCCAGCTACCAGCTAAACACAGTAAGCTCCCCCTCTCTTCAATAATTCGGGCACAGTGGCGGCGCAAAATGTGGGAGATCATTTTGCCGGACCCTGTACATGAATCTTCTATATATTCATTCGTATCATTTACCACTACACATTCATCTTCATATAAGTTAAACCTAACAATTAGGTCCATATAATAACTTCCTCTCCCTTCACATCCATAAAACACAACCTGCAGCAGGTCCCCCTTTTCACAGTCATTGAGTTTAAATTCCTTAGAATAAATTAAAATATTGTTCATTTTAAAACTGATATTTATCAATTCTCCGACTTGAAAAATTTTAATACCACTAAAATAAAAATGTTCAAACTGAGGGAATTGACTATAGTCGATAGTAATATTAATATTATATTTGCACACAGACATCTTGATGAATACTAATAATAATTTCAGTAGTCTAATGTTCAACTTCTTCAAAATTGCTATGTAAGTAAGATCGTAATATTCCACTAATGTGTTTTTGATAACACTAATATTATTTGTAGTTGCGCGAGTACAAAAGTCACCAGACTGTAATTACGCTAGGGAATTTCGGTAGTAAAACCCAACATGAGTTTTAAATATTTTCTATACAGATATGCAGCACAAATATTGGTCTTTTAATTCTGTACTTATGAGGAGAAATTATAAATCGCCGGGCGACCCCGACAACAGGTTCAGATTTTGCTTGGGGCCTTTCCGCCACGCGTTGATACCGGTTTTTTAATTATTAGACGATATTTTAGATGGTCTTGAAATTTTTTCCACTGAATGACATCATTTGACCCGAACTAACCTCGACAACAGGTTCAGATTTTGCTTGGGGGCGTTGATTACGACGTTATTAGACCCGTCTACTGATAAGCGCACTCCAACACACATCGTCACCCATGAAGATCGGCGAAGTGGTGATCTAAAGAGGTGTCTTTTTATACATTCACATTCTTTACAATTTATGTCCATATATTTAAATAGTCTGAACCCACGCATGTGTAATATTTGACCATCTGTGAGGCATTGTCCACTACTATCTTACCCACCATCAGGTCCTGACTTAGATCATCGGGGGTGGATGGCACCGGTGAAGTTGAGGAGTCTGGTAGCGCGACATTGTCCACATCGTCACCTCTCATGGTTATGGACGCGCTTCCTAAACTCCACGCAGATGAAGATCGGCGAAGTGGTGATCTAAAAGGGTGGGTTGTAGAGTCGGCTTCAGCAACAACTACTGTTTTATCCATGTCGGTTATAAAAGTTACAAATAAACTGTAACTCATATACCGTACTGAACAAATTACGGCAAATGACGTCAATATTTCTTTTCTTATTAGACGTCAAGTGGTGTATTTTTATAAATCCACCATTTATGTCCATATATTTAAATAGTCTGAACCCATGCATGTGTAATTTTTGACCAACGGTGCAAGTATTTCGTCTCTGCGTGTGTGATAGTTCTTTCACAAACACTTCTTCACTTTTTTCTAATAACATCTGTTTTGCTCTTTTGAGCTGGGCCAACACTCTGTGGATATTACCATCCTTAAGTTTTATTCCCTCCATCTTTACAAACTCACACTTTGGTTCGGCATATAATTGGTGATGAAAAGAATAAAAATAAATGTTAATGAAAATAAATAAATAAACATAAGTTTCTACAAAATAAAGAAAATGAAAGATCAATAAAAAGGAAAATTTTAAATTAAACATATATTTAATATATACATAATTACTTACTACTACAACCTAACCTAATGTAATAGAATAATCTATTATTGTGCCGCACCATCTCATTCTGAAAAGCAGAGAATCCTTCATTCACCGTGAGCGCGAGTGTCATCATTCGATCTTTTTTTCGAATTGCATCCTCGACTTTTTGTCGCTCGAGATTAAGCTCGCGTTCGAGGACTGCAATTCGATCGAGCGATTTCGTTATTGAATTCCTGACATCTCGCTTAAATTTCGTGACATCGAGTGACTGCTCTGGTGAATAAAACACTGTCTTACTCTTCTTGATTTTCTTCTTCTTTCCACAGTCTGGACAGTGGGCGCAGTCGGGACAGTGGGTACAGTCTGAACAGTGGGCGCAGTCGGGACAGTGGGTACAGTCTGGACAGTGGGTGCAGTCTGGACAGTGGGTGCAGTCGGGACAGTGGGAGAGGACTCGTCGCGCACATTTACTTCATGCACTACAATTATAGACTCATCGGGCACATCGTTAGAATGTTTCACTTTCTTTGATGATGACGATGAACTTGACTTCTCCATCGATTTCCGTTTTTTTGGTGATTTCTCTAACTGGAAGTCATCGTCAGAGCTTGGAGACAGCGCTTTAGGAATATCACGATGTTCAACCACCGCGCTAACGTATGCTTGGTTGAGAATTGTATCGTTTCTCGGAGACGCAGTTGACATGCCACACTCCGAATCCTCAGTGATTGATGTTATCGGTTTGCCTGAAGTCGATTTACGTGATGTTGACACTTTTTTTTGGCGCTGTTGAACTCCTACCCATTTTCCAAATCTTCAAAAACACTTTCACAAAGACTAACAAAACGACTTTCACGAACACTAGCTGATAATCCAAAGAAGATGTACAACTGAACTCCTCTCACGATGGAAGGAATTGTTGATGTTTTTATCTTTTTAACTATAGATTTCATCTATCGTAAAACCTATAAAGCTTCTTCCCAAAATTTTAAATGAGATGATGATGAGGTTATGGTTATTCTCAACAGTTTCCCATGTTCAGCATACATCGGCATTCGATTCACACTGTCGAATAGTTTGTCCAAGAATAATGCTATATCTGAGGTTCCTACGACAGTCTTAGGTAGAGTACCTGTAAAATAAAAAAGTAAGTTGAAAGAATTCAATACAATATACGAGTTATAATTTGACTTACTAGTTTCTGCAACAAAATTTAATGCCGAAGATACTCTATGGCTAAATACTTGTGTGGCAATTCGCACCTTTTTGATATTTTGTCAGGTATAACATTTTGATCTGTCAACTTTATACACAATTTTTTCTCTTCATATTTACTGTCCAACTCGTACAGAGCCATTATATCATCCCATGATGCGTTCTTTTTTTTCCATGCAATACTTGCAAGTGTTATTTTAATTTTTGATATCTACTAAACATTTACATAAAATGAGTGGCAGCAGTTAGATGTATGATTATTATTATTATTAATCCTTCAGTATCACAATGTAATTTAGACTAATACATGAATCTTCTATATATTCATTCGTATCATTTACCACTACGCATTCATCTTCATATAAGTTAAACCTAACAATTAGGTCCATATAATCCTCCCTTCCTCTCCCTTCACATCCATAAAACACAACCTGCAGCAGGTCCCCCTTTTCACAGTCATTGAGTTTAAATTCCTTAGAATAAATTAAAATATTGTTCATTTTAAAACTGATATTTATCAATTCTCCGACTTGAAAAATTTTAATACCACTAAAATAAAAATGTTCAAACTGAGGGAATTGACTATAATCGATAGTAATATTAATATTATATTTGCACACAGACATCTTGATGAATACTAATAATAATTTCAGTAGTCTAATGTTCAACTTCTTCAAAATTGCTATGTAAGTAAGATCGTAATATTCCACTAATGTGTTTTTGATAACACTAATATTATTTGCAGTTGCGCGAGTACAAAAGCCACCAGACTGTAATTACGCTAGGGAATTTCGGTAGTAAAACCCAACATGAGTTTTAAATATTTTCTATACAGATATGCAGCACAAATATTGGTCTTTTAATTCTGTACTTATGAGGAGAAATTATAAATCGCCGGGCGACCCCGACAACAGGTTCAGATTTTGCTTGGGGCCTTTCCGCCACGCGTTGATACCGGTTTTTTAATTATTAGACGATATTTTAGATGGTCTTGAAATTTTTTCCACTGAATGACATCATTTGACCCGAACTAACCTCGACAACAGGTTCAGATTTTGCTTGGGGGCGTTGATTACGACGTTATTAGACCCGTCTACTGATAAGCGCACTCCAACACACATCGTCACCCCTCATGGTTATGGACGCGCTTCCCAAACTCCACGCAGACGAAGATCGACGAAGTGGTGATCTAAAAGGGTGGGTTGTAGAATCGGCTTCAGCAACATCTACTGTTTTATCCATGTCGGTTATAAAAGTTACAAATGAACTGTAACTCATATACCGTACTAAATAAATTACGGCAAATGACGTCAATATTTCTCTTCTTATTAGACGTCAAGTGGTGTCTTTTTATAAATCCACCATTTATGTCCATATATTTAAATAGTCTGAACCCATGCATGTGTAATTTTTGACCAACGGTGCAAGTATTTCGTCTCTGCGTGTGTGATAGTTCTTTCACAAACACTTCTTCACTTTTTTCTAATAACATCTGTTTTGCTCTTTTGAGTTGGGCCAACATTCTGCGGATATTACCATCCTTAAGTTTTATTCCCTCCATCTTTACAAACTCACACTTTGGTTCGGCACAGTCACACTTCTCATCATACTTTAATATATTGTAGCAACTACATACTTTCTTATAGTGTTTCCTATTTAGTTTCTTTAAAATATTTATATGTTTCTTTTCTTCTTTGATAATTACAGTAACATCACTCATCAAGTTTGTCAATACCTTTGATCTTTCATACTCATAATCGTTTGTTTGGTCGTATTTTTTATATGCCTTGTCTCTTTTCAATCAATATTTGATACGTATATTTTGACAAACTTTTCACCTCTATCTGGAGGATAAACAACTTGCAGATTTGGTACAATATCTAGTACCTCAAATCCATCAGCGTCATACTTCACCTTTTTGGCTTTTAATGCCTGCGTCATAGCTTGATTTTTAATGATCGCCCAACCATCAGCGTCGTACTGTATGTCGTCAATCTTTGCTTCAATAATTATTATGTTTAACTACTGTACTGTACTATGTACATAATCTATTAAAAACCAATTATTCAAGGAAGACTCTCTACGTTGACGTTGCCCGTGGAATAACTGCCCTATCAGCAAAAAATATATGTGTGTATAAAAATGTTATGATGAATTAGTTGTTGCCTGCTTACTACAATTCCTAATACCTTCAGGTAAAACTTGTTGTTTCGGTTGATTTTTCAAGTTGGAAGTTATCTGATATAGGTGACAGCACTATAATATAAACTTCCTGATGTTCTGCGATAGCGCTGGCGTACGATTGGTTTAAAATATTATATCAGTTGGAGGCACAGACGCTTGATGTGGTATACAACGATAACTACTAAAGAATTTTGGGTTTCATTGGTGGCCCTCAGGCGCCGTCTGCCTCGGTTTGCTGGAAATAGATTTACGTGACGATGTCACTTATTTTGGCTTTAAAAAACTACCATATGAACCAGATAAAAGTCGTCTCGGCAGATACGTCCTAAAAGGGACTGTAGCGAAATTTGTGCTGCGGTTTTTCTGCCGAACGACGTACTGGGCGTTTCTTATAAATAGCTCGGCCGGCTATAAGAGGTAGAAGAAGTGTACGAGATTTACTCACCAAATCCGGAGTAGAGTACTATGTAGATTACATAGATACGGGAAAACAATTATTGATTATCTTGATTGTACACAAAAATCAAACTGTAATAAAACCCATGAAGTCGGGCATCATCCAATAGCAACAATTTTTAATACTGAAGTTAAGTCTTCATGAAGTAGGCAGTCGGAGACATCGGCATTCATAAAATGTAAATGTAAAACTCCATTACATCGTTCAACTGTATTCCTTAGTCTAATATGTGCATTGTGCAGCTGTGTATCGAGCTTCTGGAGTATCTTCCTGAACCATTTCTTCTTCTTAATAACCATGGCTGGCAGAAGATATTGCCCACCTAGTAACCAAAAACTATATTGGTTTTCTTGATAAGTATGCTTCTTATGGTTATACACGTTTGACATATTCCAAATAACAGAAATATATTGTAAAAGACGTGTCGAAAGTTTGGCATCAACTATTAACGCGAGCGCTTGATTTGTAGAGTGAAGCTGGCTTGTGAATAAAGACTTTCGGGCCTGCTTGATTGTAGTCCCTCTTTGAGGAGAACTGGAGGACAGTTCTTTAACTATTGCAGCAGAATCTCTTCTTCCTGCCTCCTGAAGTTTAGTTTCAGTGGCCGTGAATAATTCTTCTTGACTAGTTGACTGTAGGAAATTTTGTAGTTTTTGTTTTTTGTCCTTATAACCTTCAAAGCTTTTTTCAAGCCTACCAGGCCTACTACTCGAACTACCTTGAGAAGTTCCCGGTAAAGCTTGGATGACAGTAAACATACCTCAAAATGATGTCCATCAACTTCAATACACTTGTCAACTCACCTCACAAGAGATTCATGATTCCGTAAAAGAGATGAAGACCTCTGCAAGCATTTCTAATCAGTGCTTTCAAGCCTTCAAGTGTGGTAGGAACATCCCGGTATACAATGTCTTTAAGAGTGCCCCATAAAAAAATTTAGAGATGTTAGATCTCTTGACCTAGCAGGCCAGACAACTAGACTACCTTTTCCAATCCAACGGCCGGTGTAGTCCCGGTCTGAGGCTTCACGGGCAACTCTTGATTAATGAGCAGGGCAGCCGTCATGTTATGTTATTTCTTTGCTGAATACTTATATCTTCAAGCATTACTGGTAATTCTCTATCAAGAAACTCTCGGCATTTTTCTCCATCTAGGGTCCCATCAATAAAATACGAACCGTATTTTTTAATTTGTAAAAAAGATTGAATAATTTATATTTTATTTGCAACCAAATACCATATTCAGAAAAATATAAGATATAAACATGTTTGGTATGAACACAAACAGGAAACCAAAATAAAGCAACGGACATGAAGTGAAACGTTTTTTCTTTGCATTTTGTGGACACTTTTATGGCAAACTCTACATCTTGTCTGTCTATCCTGTTCTTCAATTATGTGATCTAGTCCGGCATATTTCGACTCTACATTCTCCGAGAATGATTAAATCTCATGCATGAATGGAGTCTCCTCTCCCCTCTGTTCCNTCCTGTTCTTCAATTATGTGATCTAGTCCGGCATATTTCGACTCTACATTCTCCGAGAATGATTAAATCTCATGCATGAATGGAGTCTCCTCTCCCCTCTGTTCCTCTGAAACAGAGACATGGCTACATTTCTTCGAAAGGTCAAGTGGTTTAGTTTTTCACCTTGTTTTCGATGAAGCATCGGCACGACAGCATCAAGCATGTGTGAAAGGAGAAAGTACCATTTTTTGCCCCTAATACTGATATGATATAAGCTAATATTTTGCTCACTCCTGTCAACACCTCCCGTATTGGTGTTATAGTCTTTTATATTGTGCGGCTATTTGACGGAAATTCTCTTCTTTTGTTTCCGGGAATAGCGGGTAACCTGGTGTAATGGTAGCACACCATTATAAATTGGANTTTTTTCTTTGCATTTTGTGGACACTTTTATGGCAAACTCTACATCTTGTCTGTCTATCCTGTTCTTCAATTATGTGATCTAGTCCGGCATATTTCGACTCTACATTCTCCGAGAATGATTAAATCTCATGCATGAATGGAGTCTCCTCTCCCCTCTGTTCCTCTGAAACAGAGACATGGCTACATTTCTTCGAAAGGTCAAGTGGTTTAGTTTTGCTCCTTGTTTTCGATTAAGCATCGGCTCGACAGCATCAAGCATGTGTGTTAAAAGGAGAAGGTATCATTTTTTGCCCCTAATACTGATAGGATATAAGCTAATATTTTGCTCACTTCTGTCAACAGAAGTCTTGGTATTATAGTTTTTTTATATTGTGCGGCTATTTGACGGAAATTCTCTCCATTTCTTTCCGGGAATAGCGGGTAACCTGGTGTAATGGTAGCACACCATTATAAATTGGAAACATGTGAACCATATTGTTGTTAGATCATTTGACTATTAGTCAGTAGTTCAGTTTTCACTACTTGACTTGACTAGACGAGCCTAGAAAATCCAAACTCTATCTTCATACGTATAAGGGAGATAATAGAAAAAGCTTCGATATTTCACTACATTAACTAATTTGTTGCCAAATTTTCTGGGATTAAAACTGAAACCACAGATTACAAAAGAACTACTGAAACACTCCGTATACATACCTACTGACTGTGAGGTTCGGAATCGGGTTTAGGAATGGGAAGTTTCGATACTTTTGTGGACTCGGAACACGGAACGATTCACCAAGTTTCCGGGGTTTAAATATTGAGTGCATTAGAATTAAACAACCGGTAGAAGAATCGGGAACAATGACTAAGTCAGTCCACCTGTTTATAGAGAGTGAGCGAGATGGGCATAGTGCCAGAATCAGTTCAATCAATTTGCAACTGGACACTTCGTTGCTTTTAAATCTATTGTGTAGTACTGACATGTAATTGATTCCAATTATATTTATAAATTTTGTTCTATGAAATGAAGGTATTTTTGTAAAAATCTACTAAATTCTTTATCTTTCAAAGTTTTGACTATAGCTCTGTCTAAAATAACTTATAGTTGACGTTATTGATAATTCGTCCTTCTACTCGTATATAGGGATGATATTATGCTGATCATACATAAAATATTCCTACATACCTTAAAAAGGAGTACAAAGTTAATACTAAATGCAAATAAATAAAAAAATAATTATTTAAAATGATTATATTTACATTTAGTAAATATAAATAATTATTGGCAAAATATATAATTAAAATAAAATAAAATAAAAATAAATTCTGATACGTCACTTGTTTTTAAATTTTAATACTTAGTTATGTTTAAATTTGAATTTAAAAATACTAACGTATCAACATTTGATGGCGACAGTCTATTTCTAAGTTCGTTTAATATTTGCCCTGTCTTAGAAAAAAAAACACGTTCCGAAGGAACTGAAGTGGCCAGGATACAAAGTCGATTTTTCATTATGTAGAATAAATTTGGATACACAAATTTTCTCTCTGCCCACCACTGATGCAGATCGCTGTTATATAATATGGGTTCTTGTAAGTATTTATCTATTTCAATAATAGCATTGGTCATTCTCTTTTCATTTGAGATATCTACAAATACAAAAAAAAATAAATAAATTTAACGGCAGCACGAATTTTTTGAAAAACGCTCCAGTCAACTAATAGCTTTTTAATATTTCCCGGCAAAGTTTCAGCTGTATGTTTTTCTTCATTGTGTCAACATCCCAACAGTTCTTTGTCTTCTACGATACTAAAAGTTTGATATTCAGCAGCAGTCATAATAATAAACTGTTCATTTACATGTTTTGCCGTTTGTAAAGGTAATGGCCGTTTAATAAAATGGTTTAGAGTTGTCTGGAAAATATTTCTCTGTTTGGGAGCGGATGCAAACTCCTCCGTTGTCTTCAAGTTTGTACCGATAACAATAGATGTAGATGGTGACGGTGCCTGTAGATTAGATTCCAACACATTTTCGGGTTGGTTTAAATTTGGTATGCGGCTTTGAGTTATCGCTATTAAACTAGCAGGGTGTTTTCTTTTTAAATGCCTGAGTAAATTTGCGGTTGCTCAACCTACGAGCTACCTATGAGAATAATCCAAATTTCACTACACTTTCTGTTCACAAAAATTATTATATAATAAATTTAAAAAAATAAAATTAAAAAATACATCAACACTGGATAAATTTTACACACGTTAAAATTAATGACTGGATAATACGAGTCGATGCGTTTAACTAAGATCAATAAGATGAACAACCCCCACTTTTTATGGCAGTTCCGAGGCCGCCTCGGTGCCGCGCATACGCCTATATGTCGCTTTTACCCCTCAGTCCAAAGACGTACGACTTGCACCGTAGAAAACTTATGCGCAGGCGCACAGCAACCCGTCCGTGTGAGCACGGCCGCTTTACGCCCCTCTACCTCCTCGACCTCTCTGCGCATAAATTCGCCTAAAGTGGTNCTTTTGTTTCCGGGAATAGCGGGTAACCTGGTGTAATGGTAGCACACCATTATAAATTGGAACCATGTGAACCATATTGTTGTTAGATCATTTGACTATTAGTCAGTAGTTCAGTTTTCACTACTTGACTTGACTAGACTCTACGTATAAGGGAGAGAATAGAAAAAGCTTCGACATTTCACTACATTAACTAATTTGTTGCCAAATTTTCTGGGATTAAAACTGAAACCACAGATTACAAAAGCACTACTGAAACACTCCGTATACATACCTACTGACTATGAGGTTCAGAATCGGGTTTAGGAATGGGAAGTTTCGATACTTTTGTGGGCTCGGAACACGGAACGAGTCCAGGACTGACTCCGATTCACCAAGTTTCTGGGGTTTAAATATTCTTTGCAAAATATTGAGTGCATTAGAATTAAACAACCGGTAGAAGAATCGGGAACAATGACTGAGTCAATCCACTAGTTTATAGAGAGAGTGAGCGAGATGGGCATAGTGCCAGGGTCAGTTCAATTTCAATTTGCAACTGGACACTTTTCGTTGCTTTTAAATCTATTGTGTAGTACTGACATGTAATTGATTCCCATTATATTTATAAATTTTGTTCTATGAAATAAAGGTATTTTTGTAAAAATCTACTAAATAAAAATGTGTCCAAATAAAATAATGCCATATGTCCATACATATTTATCTTTATCTTCGAATGAACAGTATGAACTCCAACCGCTCTGAAAAAGTCCGGAGAAAGCGAATTTTGTACGTTAAGCCTTTCCGGCATACATTATTCTTAAAAGAATGAAAATTTCTTCACTTTGTTGACCCATTTTTCAAAATTGGCCAACGGGAATGTCTTATGGCATACACGCCATTTTGAAAACGTGTGTATGGCTTGGCGTTTGAAAATGATTCAGAAGTTTTTTTGTCACAAATATTCACGGCACAGTAGGTCGATGAAGAAAGGTATGTAAACAAGGTATGAAAGATTTTTTGGTGTTGGTATCAACGCATAGGAATCTGTATTACCGATAAGTTCGTGGGCCTTTTTGCAATCTTCGCGTGGTAATGTTTTGAAACGCGGGGAAATCAGAGCAGCGTGTTTCCACTCACGAATGTTAATTCGTGTGTCACATGTTTATTGTTAATATAAACTGAATCTTGATTCCATAGGCAATGGCGGGCACTTCTCCAGAAGGTGCATTTGGCGGGTTTGGTTCGGAAGTATTTCTCCCGAATGATTGGTGGTGATGGTGATGTAAAGAATAAAAATAAATGTTGATGAAAATAAATAAATGTAAATAAATAACCATAAGTAGTAATTCTACAAAATAAAGAAAATGAAATATCATTAAAAAAAGGAAAATTTTAAATTAAACATATATTTAATATATACATAATTACTTACTACTACAACCTAACCTAACCTAATATAACAGAATCATCTATTATTGTGCCGCACCATCTCATTCTGAAAAGCAGAGAATGCTTCATTCACCGTGAGCGCGAGTGTCATCATTCGATCTTTTTTTCGAATTGCATCCTCTACTTTTTGTCGCTCAAGATTCAGCTCGCGTTCGAGAACTGCAATTCGATCGAGCAATTGTGCGATTTCGTTATTGAATTCCTGACATCTCGCGTAAACCTCGTGACATCGAGTGACTGCTCTGGTGAATAAAACACTGTCTTACTCTTGATTTTCTTCTGTAATCACAGTCTGGACGGTGGGCGCAGTCGGGACAGTGGGTACAGTCTGAACAATGGGCGCAGTCGGGACAGTGGGTCCAGTCTGGACAGTGGGTGCAGTCGGGACAGTGAGAGAGGACTCGTCGCGCACATTTACTTCATGCACTACAATTATAGACTCATCAGGCACATCGTTAGAATGTTTCACTTTGTTTGATGATGATGATGAACTTGACTTCTCTATCGATTTCCGTTTTTTTGGTGATTTCTCTAACTGGAAGTCATCGTCAGAGATTGGAGACAGCGCTTTAGGCATATCACGATGTTCAACCACCGCGCTAACGTATGCTTGGTTGAGAATGGTATCGTTTCTCGGAGACGCAGTTGAGATGCCACACTCCAAACCCTCAGTGATTGATGTTATCGTTGCACTGAGTACACGACACACGTGCCACAACGGTACTCGGAACGGCACTTTGAGTTAGACGATGGTTTGACATGCAGTAATTTTGGATATTTCGGCGATCTTCAGGCGACAACACCGGCATCGGTTTGCCTGAAGTCGATTTACATGATGTTGACACTTTTTTGGCGCTGTTGAACTCCTACCCATTTTCCAAATCTTCAAAAACACTCTCACAAAGACTAACAAAACGATTAGCACAAAGACTTTCACGAACACTAGCTGATAATCCAAAGAAGATGTACAACTAAACTCCTCTCACGATGCACTGTCAACGTTTCTGCTTCTATTTTACTCCAGTTTTGGCTCGGAACGGGTAGTCTGAGCTTTGGCTAGTGCTGTGACCTAACATAAACGCCGATACAGTTAGAGCGGTAAGTTGTAAAATTATACGTTCAAAGTTTTAGTTTATAACATGCCATACCAACATTTTACTTAGGTGTAGAGAGTACCTGCTGCAAATCGAAAACCGCCGAACCGAATGTTGAATTATCATGCGCAAAGTCTTTGTCATTGCTTTTTAATTGACGGGATAATTTATTTTTAGATGTTGTTTTCTTCTAAATCTTTAGTGTCTGCCATATCATGTAAAACTAATTTTTTTAAATTAGTTAGAGCCCCCACTAATATACGATATCTTCTTCACAGTTTGCTTCAGCAAACGAGGCGAAAAAAAATTAATTAATAAAGGTTTAATAGAGCTGATAAATTGGTCACACGTGGGATTAATATTTCGTACGCCATGGCTTCTGATACATCCAAAGAAATGTTCTGGATCTTGGTTTCAATTTCTTAAGGACAGAAATTTAAACCCCTTTCTTCCAATTTGTACCAAATATATTTATTAAAGGCATGAATATTATGCTCACAGTTTATTAGAGAAGGAATTGTTTTAACTATACATTTCATCTATCGTAAAACATATAAAGCTTCTTCCCAAAATTTTAAATGAGATGAAGATGAGGTTATGGTTATTCTCAACAGTTTCCCATGTTCAGCATACATCGGCATTCGATTCACACTGTCGAATAGTTTGTCCAAGAATAATGCTATATCTGAGGTTCCTACGACAGTCTTAGGTAGAGTACCTGTAAAATAAAAAAGTAAGTTGAAAGAATTCAATACAATATACGAATTATAATTTGACTTACTAGTTTCTGCAACAAAATTTAATGCCGAAGATACTCTATGGCTAAATACTTGTGTGGCAATTCGCACCTTTTTGATATTTTGTCAAGTATAACATTTTGATCTGTCAACTTTATACACAATTTTTTCTCTTCATATTTCCTGTCCAACTCATACAGAGCCATTATATCATCCCATGATGCGTTCTTTTTTTTTCCATGTAATACTTCCACTTTTTCTGAAGTGTTATTTTAATTTTTGATATGTACTAAACATTTACATAAAATGAGTGGCAGCAGTTAGATGTATGATTATTATTATTATTAATCCTTCAGTATCACAATGTAATTTAGACTAATACATGAATCTTCTATATATTCATTCGTATCATTTACCACTACGCATTCATCTTCATATAAGTTAAACCTAACAATTAGGTCCATATAATCCTCCCTTCCTCTCCCTTCACATCCATAAAACACAACCTGCAGCAGGTCCCCCTTTTCACAGTCATTGAGTTTAAATTCCTTAGAATAAATTAAAATATTGTTCATTTTAAAACTGATATTTATCAATTCTCCGACTTGAAAAATTTTAATACCACTAAAATAAAAATGTTCAAACTGAGGGAATTGACTATAATCGATAGTAATATTAATATTATATTTGCACACAGACATCTTGATGAATACTAATAATAATTTCAGTAGTCTAATGTTCAAAATTGCTATGTAATTAAGATCGTAATATTCCACTAATGTGTTTTTGATAACACTAATATTATTTGTAGTTGCGCGAGTACAAAAGTCACCAGACTGTAATTACGCTAGGGAATTTCGGTAGTAAAATCCAACATGAGTTTTAAGTATTTTCTATACAGGTATGCAGCACAAATATTGGTCTTTTAATTCTGTACTTATGCGCAGAAATTATAAATCGCCGGGCGACCCCGACAACAGGTTCAGATTTTGCTTGGGGCCTTTCCGCCACGCGTTGATACCGGTTTTTTAATTATTAGACGATATTTTAGATGGTCTTGAAATTTTTTCCACTGAATGACATCATTTGACCCGAACTAACCTCGACAACAGGTTCAGATTTTGCTTGGGGGCGTTGATTACGACGTTATTAGACCCGTCTACTGATAAGCGCACTCCAACACACATCGTCACCCCTCATGGTTATGGACGCGCTTCCCAAACTCCACGCAGATGAAGATCGACGAAGTGGTGATCTAAAAGGGTGGGTTGTAGAGTCGGCTTCAGCAACAACTACTGTTTTATCCATGTTGGTTATAAAAGTTACAAATGAACTGTAACTCATATACCGTAGTAAACAAATTACGGCAAATGACGTCAATATTTCTCTTCTTATTAGACGTCAAGTGGTGTCTTTTTATAAATCCACATTCTTTACCATTTATGGGCACATATTTAAATAGTCTGAACCCACGCATATGTTTTTGACCATCTGTGAGGCATTGTCCAGCAGTGCAAGTATTTCGTCTGCGTATGTGATAGTTCTTTCACAAACACTTCTTCACTTTTTTCTAGTAACATCTGTTTTGCTCTTTTGAGTTGGGCCAACATTCTGCGGATATTACCATCCTTAAGTTTTATTCCCTCCATCTTTACAAACTCACACTTTAGTTCGGCATATAATTGGTGATGTAAATAAAAATAAATGTTGATGAAAATAAATAAATGTAAATAAATAAACATAAGTTTCTACAAAATAAAGAAAATGAAAGATCAATTAAAAGGGAAAATTTTATATTAAACATATATTTAATATATACATAATTACTTACTACTACAACCTAACCTAATATAACAGAATCATCTATTATTGTGCCGCACCATCTCATTCTGAAAAGCAGAGAATGCTTCATTCACCGTGAGCACAAGTGTCATCATTCGATCTTTTTTTCGAATTGCATCCTCGACTTTTTGTCGCTCGAGATTAAGCTCGCGTTCGAGAACTGCAATTCGATCGGCATTGTGCGATTTCGTTATTGAATTCCTGACATCTCGCGTAAACCTCGTGACATCGAGTGACTGCTCTGGTGAATAAAACACTGTCTTACTCTTGATTTTCTTCTGTAATCACAGTCTGGACGGTGGGCGCAGTCGGGACAGTGGGTACAGTCTGAACAATGGGCGCAGTCGGGACAGTGGGTCCAGTCTGGACAGTGGGTGCAGTCGGGACAGTGGGAGACGACTCGTCGCGCACATTTACTTCATGCACTACAATTATAGACTCATCGGGCACATCGTTAGAATGTTTCACTTTCTTTGATGATGACGATGAACTTGACTTCTCCATCGATTTCCGTTTTTTTGGTGATTTCTCTAACTGGAAGTCATCGTCAATGCTTGGAGACAGCGCTTTAGGCATATCACGATGTTCAACCACCGCGTTAACGTATGCTTGGTTCAGAATTGTATCGTTTCTCGGAGACGCAGTTGAGATGCCACGCTCCAAATCCTCAGTGATTGATGTTATCGTTGCACTGGGTACACGACACACTGCCACAACGGTACTCGGAACGGCACTTTGAGTTAGACGATGGTTTGACTCAACACCGGCATCGGTTTGCCTGAAGTCGATTTACGTGATGTTGACACTTTTTTTGGCGCTGTTGAACTCCTACCCATTTTCCAAATCTTCAAAAACACTTTCACAAAGACTAACAAAACGATTAGCACAAAGACTTTTACGAACACTAGCTGATAATCCAAAGAAGATGTACAACTGAGCATCCTCTCACGATGCACACCCTTTTTGTTGATTTTTAAGCCCCACCTACCCGCACCCCTTTCAATCCCCCACTTACTACCCACACCCCTTTCAATGCCCCAGTCAGTCATATACCAATTAAATGTCTTAATGCCGCACTTACTACCCCACGCCTATTTCAATGCCCCACTCAGCCATATACTTCCATTTGGTGGTTCTTACTATGGAATACCACTGTTCTGGTATATAAACAGGAATATTTTTTGCTGCCCTTTCAATCACACTATGGACAGAATCTCCCTTACTTTATGTTTGTTCGGATTCTAGGAAACTGCGACGTATTTTGATCACATATTTCTGAGACAAATAACTGTATACTGCGAAGAAATATTTATTGCGATTCTGACCTGCGCAATTGTCACAGAAAAAAGAAAATTCTTTGATATCCTTTTTAACATGATCTTCTATAAACTTCAAAGGACCCTATTTCCGATGAACCTCTCCTTGCCACATAAAACATTGGCACTCTTATTGATAAGCACTCTCTTATTGATAAGTTGTAAAATTATACGTTCAAAGTTTTAGTTTATAACATGCCACATACCGTACCTGCTGCAAATCGAAAACCGCCGAACAAAATGTTGAATTATCATGCGCAAAGTCTTTGTCATTGCTTTTTAATTGACGAGATAATTCTTTATTTCTAAGATGTTGTTTGTACTCATCTTCCATCTCTCATATTTTTTTTCGGCGGGCAAATTCAAAAAGGTGGCAGGTGCCACATAAGTCTTTTTTGGGTACAAAGAATGAAATTTTAAATTCAGTATTAAATATTTGACGATAGGTACTTTCTGTAGCTACTTTAGTTATATTATCCGAATAATGTTCCAGATAAAGAGCATACATTTTCGAAACATTAAGAGTTGCTGATTCGAAGTGTGTTCTGGATGCTGTTGATGATGGTTGAGAAGATTGTGGGTTCTCTAGTGAAGGGGGTGGTGACTGCTGAAGTGGTGACTGATCTGCGGTCTGTGATGGTACTACATATTCTTATTGAATGTGTGTTCTGAAGTGTTCTATAACTGGCATACATCAGTTTTCTTCTAATTCTTTAGTGTCTGCCATATCAAGTAAAACATTTTTTTTTTAAATTAATTAGAGCCCCCACTAATATACGATATCTTCTTCACAATTTGCTTCCGCAAACGAGGCGAAAAAAATTTATTTAATAAAAGTTTAAAAGAGCTGATAAATTGGTCACACGTGGGATTAATATTTCATACGCCATGGCTTCTGAAACATCCAAAGAAATGTTCTGGATCTTGGTTTAAATTTCTTAAGGACAGAAATTTAAACCCCTTTCTTCCAATTTGTACGAAATATATTTATTAAAGGCATGAATATTATGCTCCCAGTTTATTAGAGAATGAATTGTTTTAACTATAGATTTCATCTATCGTAAAACATATAAAGCTTCTTCCCAAAATTTTAAATGAGATGAAGATGAGGTTATAGTTATTCTCAACAGTTTCCCATGTTCAGCATACATCGGCATTCGATTCACACTGTCGAATAGTTTGTCCAAGAATAATGCTAAATCTGAGGTTCCTACGACAGTCTTAGGTAGAGTACCTGTAAAATAAAAAAGTAAGTTCAAAGAATTCAATACAATATACGAGTATAATTTGACTTACTAGTTTCTGCAACAAAATTTAATGCCGAAGATACTCTATGGCTAAATACTTGTGTGGCAATTCTCACCTTCATTTTTAATATTTTTTTTGGTATAACATATTGATCTGTCAACTTTATACATAATTTTTTCTCTTCATATTTACTGTCCAACTCATACAGAGCCACTATATCATCCCATGATGCATCCATTTCTTTTCCATCTAATATAAATTTTATATATTTTTTAAGTAATCCATTTCTAATAGGTACCTTTAATTAAATGAGGTGCATTGGATCAACTTCTTTTCCCATCATCTCGAACCCAAAATTTCTGGTTGTTCCTTCTTTTGCTCGATAATATTTCTCATTGGTTTCTTGTAGTAGTTTCCTGATCGCAACTCTATTATTGTTTCCCTGGTTACAAATTGTTGATATAATATGCACGCCAGTATCGTTAATGATTTGTCTACCCCGTCGTTTTATTCATTATTGAAATTTTATGAAATATTGCTATTTAAACAAGTGATGTATTTATCATTAGTCGTAAAGAGACATGAAAATGTTACACTTTTTCTGAAGTGTTATTTTAATTTTTGATATGTACTAAACAGTTACTTAAAATGAGTGGCAGCAGTTAGATGTATGATTATTATTAATTTTAATATTACCTATTCTTCGATACCAGTACTCGGAAGATATACCCCCTCCTTCGGTATCACAATGTAATTTAGACTAATACATGAATCTTCTATATATTCATTCGTATCATTTACCACTACGCATTCATCTTCATATAAGTTAAACCTAACAATTAGGTCCATATAATAATTTCCTCTCCCTTCACATCCATAAAACACAACCTGCAGCAGGTCCTCCTTTTCACCATCAATGAGTTTAAATTCCGTAGAATAAATTAAAATATTGTTCATTTTAAAACTGATATTTATCAATTCTTCGACTTTAATATCACTAAAATAAAAATGTTCAAACTGAGGGAATTGACTATAATCGATAGTAATATTAATATTATATTTGCACACAGACATCTTGATGAATACTAATAATAATTTCAGTAGTCTAATGTTCAACTTCTTCAAAATTGCTATGTAAGTAAGATCGTAATATTCCACTAATGTGTTTTTGATAACACTAATATTATTTGTAGTTGCGCGAGTACAAAAGCCACCAGACTGTAATTACGCTAGGTAATGGTTTCTCGCAAATACCACAAACTGTTGCATGCATAAACTCATAATTTTGTTCTTCTGTGAGGCGTTCCATGGGAACTATTTTGCTTAAATATTTTTTATAGATATCCAGCAAATCAGCCTCAATTCTTTTTACAAAGATAGTATCAGCATCTGCGCCAGGATAAAGTTCAAGGCAGAATATAATTCGGATTTAACATGCAACTTGCGAAATTCTTTGTCTTCTACGATACTAAAAGTTTGATATTCAGCAGCAGTCATAATAATAAACTGTTCATTTACTTGTTTTGCCGTTTGTAATGGCCGTTTAGAGTTGTCTGGAATTTTTTTCTCTGTTTGGGAGCGGATGCAGACTCCTCCGTTGTCTTCAAGTTTGTACCGATAACAAAAGATGTAGATGGTGACGGTGCCTGTAGATTAGATTCCAACACATTTTCGGGTTGGCTTAAATTTGGTACCTATGCGGCTTTGAGTTGTCGCTATTAAACTAGCAGGGTGTTTTCTTTTTAAATGCCTGAGTAAATTTGCGGTTGCTCAACGTATGAGCAACCTATGAGAATAATCGATTGAAATTCCAAATTTCACTACACTTTCTGTTCACAAAAATAATTATATAATAAATAAAAAAAATAATAAAATTAAAAAATACATTAACACTGGGTAAATTTTACACACGTTAAAATTAATGACTGGATAATACGAGTCGATGGGTTTAACTAAGATCAATAAGATGAACAACCCCCACTTTTTAAGGCAGTTCCGAGGCCGACTCGGTGCCGCGCATACGCCCATATGTCGCTTTTCCCCCTCAGTCCAAAGACGTACGACTTGCTCCGTAGAAAACTTATGCGCAGGCGCACAGCAACCCGTCCGTGTGAGCACGGCCGCTTTACGCCCCTCTACCTCCTCGACCTCTCTGCGCATAAATTCGCCTAAAGTGTTGTGTATTTCAACGTCGTATCGCCGTCTTATTTGTCTATCATTTTTTTTTGAGATTCCTTTAAATGAAGTTTTTTACACGTTTTGAGATGTGTATTTTTTTACCTCTCAAAATGTTCATTGGCGATTTTTTTTAGTGCTAAAACTCCGCTCGATTTCTAATGGACTTAAAGAGGGCGGGTCTTTGTGAGCCGAGGCGAGGCGAGGGGTTCGGAGAGGTCCCAAGGGTGCTGATTCGCTCATTTCGCTGCTTTTTTCGACTTCTGCGGGTGCTAAGTGGAGAGTATTTGAACGTCGTATTTTAAAGGAGACCTTTTTAATCGCGGGTGGATTGTATAGTTGCGAGCTGTGAAGCGGCGAGTACTCGTCTTTTCCTATATGTTCAGTCAGTTCATCTAATTGATCTGCGGTTTCCTCTGCCTGATTTATATGTTGCTCAGCGACGGCACAGGCTTCGGACACGGTCAAGGAAAGACCTAATCCCGATATCCCTGACCTGTCAAACACGGAAACTCGACCAGCAGACACGGGAATTGCACCATGAAAGAGAAATCGTTCCTCGGTTCCCATCTCGATGTGACTTAACACAACATCCATAACTGGCCCTACGTCAGGGTTGGGCGAAACCGCACGTTGCAAATCTTCATCATCACGATCGCCGACCATTGGCACAATCGCATCTCCAACATCGGTCCCTAAAACAGACCTAAAAACAACGTGTCGAGTGTATTTACGACCATCTCGAAACTTGAGCGAACCTTGTTGCATTCCAATTTCGACACACATTCTAACCCTATCAACATCCCCTACCCGAGAAAAGGCAACATATAGCTGACCGTGAGAAAAACACGGCCTCCTTAAATAAATACCTACCCTGGAGAATGTTTGTCTCTGCGATTTATTTATTGTCATGGCGTATGCCACCCTGACAGGAAACTGTGTTCTTTTGAATTCTTTTGGCAACATGATATCCCGCCCGACCATGAGAACTTTGGGAATCCAAAACGTGCTCTTCCAAATCGGAAACTCGTAATCTCTAAATGATGCCGTCGTGATAGAATTCAACAAATCCTCAGGCCAAAATAACCCTATCCGCCAAATCGGGCCCATCGTAAGTCCCAGTCGGATAAACAAATTGGATTATTTATTTATTTATCCAAATTGCTCACAATAAAACATTCGGAATTCGAATTAAATCATCGGGAATGTTGGAAACCGTTGTTAACACAAAATGAGACACCTTATCCTCTCCTAACCGTAACAGCCAGTCGGAATAAGATTCTCCCTCAACAGAACCTCCCGCGTTTGTCAAACCTACCCTAACATTTTTTGACAACGAAAACAACACCATCCATCGCGATAAAGGCGACGCCTTTAAACATGAAGACCCAATGCGTGCTCTACCGCCACCCGGGACAACCGGCAACGTCTCACGAAAATCTCCGCCGAAAACAACTACTTTTCCACCCATTGTTACAACAAATTAAAGCAAACAAACGTGTCGATCTGAAAGGATGATATAAAGAAAACCACGCTTCCAATTTTGTGGGTTTATTTAAAACGGTCTCTAATCGCAAAATGCCCGCGTGTTCCTCATAAAGCAATTCATTTTCACCAGGCAAATGAACAGGTAAAACTAAAGTAAAAATGGCCTCAGGAGCACTGACCCAGCGACAGTCAACATAATCTTTATTCTCATCAAGAGTTGTATTCGGACCGTCTCCGAGGACAATTTCTATATTAGCCATATCACTTCCCTTATTGACATACTTATGTAAATACTTCATAGATGCCAATGAGCCACATAGTTCAAAATTAATATAATTCTGATACTTGCACAGTGCGTAAGGATTATATGGCACAACCCATTTGTTATCATATACTTTGTCTTGAATTTGGACTACTCGCCCATCTGGTGGCCTTTTATACTGTCATGAATGAATTCATCCACCTTCCGCTTAAAAACTCGGGCCGATTTTCCCATTTCTGTTTTCCCTCCAAATTTTCATGGATTTCTTGCCTCTTCGGATTGCAGGTGAAGGTGATGAAAAGATCTGGTTTTCCATACCGGCTAATAATGGCCATACTGTCCAAATAACGCCTTTCCACATTTCTGTGGCCACCAAAAAATTTCGACGGAAAAATATAAGCTTTGGTAAATCGATCTGCACTACCTTCGGCAATCCTCCGCGCATTATATTTACTAACAGCATCTTTTGCCGCCCTTCGAAAATTATCTTGATGTTGACGCAACCACCATAATTCATTTGCTTCAACTCTTATCCATGCCTCTACAATGAACTGCTGGAAAAGTTTGCCGGCGTAATGCAAAATGGAAAAATAATCTCGCACTTGCAATTTGTATCTGTAAAACTCACGAATAGTAAAATTTTTTGTTACACGAGTATGCTTTAACTCAGTTTAATACCCATCATCGCCCGTGGGAAATAAGATAGGATAGCCTATGCCGTCGCAACGGAGATGTTTTTACCGCAACTTTATCTTTTGCCTTTTGGCGCGCATTATCTGGGTCAAAACATCTACGATGAACACGAAGGCCAGAATTGTCTGCCGACTCTATTTTTCTCTTTTATATTTATATATTACTACCGTATTTTCACAGCTTTTTAGATTTTTGCTTACCGCCGCGACGTGGCGGGCGGAAATCTCTCCACCACCTCCCCGACGACGACGATTCCCCAGACGAACTTCTCCCCTGCCCCTGAAGGTATATGTCTTGCTCGTCTTTTGTATTAAATTTTTTTCAAAAATTCATTTGTTCATATCCTTGTCAATATTGCTACTACTTTTAAACCATTAGCCCTCTCCCTCTCATCCGCTATCGCTGCCACTATGTCTGGATTGTTCAGCCACACCACTAGCCGATCTATAATTAAATACATTGTTAATTTTGAGACAGATGTTGTTAGTTTCTATTTAACTAGTATCTTACCCACCATCAGGTCCTGACTTAGATCATCGGGGGTGGATGGAGCCGGTGAAGTTGAGGAGTCTGGTAGCGCGACATTGTTAACATCGTCGCCCCTCATGGTTATGGACGCGTTTTCCAAACTCCACGCAGATGAAGATCGGCGAAGTGGTGATCTAAAAGGGTGGGTTGTAGAGTCGGCTTCAGCAACAACTACTGTTTTATCCATGTCGGTTATAAAAGTTACAAATGAACTGTAACTCATATACCGTACTGAACAAATTACGGCAAATGATTTCAATATTTCTCTTCTTATTAGACGTCAAGTGGTGTCATTTTATAAATACACCATTTATGTCCATATATTTAAATGTCTGAACCCATGCATGTGTAATTTTTGACCAACGGTGCAAGTATTTCGTTTCTGCGTGTGTGATAGTTCTTTCACAAACACTTCTTCACTTTTTTCTAATAACATCTGTTTTGCTCTTTTGAGTTGGACCAACATTCTGCGGATATTACTAGCCTTAAGTTTTATTCCCTCCATCTTTACAAACTCACACTTTGGTTCGGCATATAATTGGTGATGTAAAGAATAAAAATAAATGTTGATGAAAATAAATAAATGTAAATAAATAAACATAATGGTAATTCTACAAAATAAAGAAAATGAAAGATCAATAAAAAAGGAAAATTTTAAATTAAACATATATTTAATATATACTTAATTACTTACCACTACAACCTAACCTAATATAACAGAATCATCTATTATTGTGCCGCACCATCTCATTCTGAAAAGCAGAGAATGCTTCATTCACCGTGAGCNATGTCGGTTATAAAAGTTACAAATGAACTGTAACTCATATACCGTACTGAACAAATTACGGCAAATGACGTCAATATTTCTTTTCTTATTAGACGTCAAGTGGTGTCTTTTTATAAATCCACCATTTATGTCCATATATTTAAATAGTCTGAACCCATGCATGTGTAATTTTTGACCAACGGTGCAAGTATTTCGTCTCTGCGTGTGTGATAGTTCTTTCACAAACACTTCTTCACTTTTTTCTAATAACATCTGTTTTGCTCTTTTGAGTTGGGCCAACATTCTGCGGATATTACTAGCCTTAAGTTTTATTCCCTCCATCTTTACAAACTCACACTTTGGTTCGGCATATAATTGGTGATGTAAAGAATAAAAATAAATGTTGATGAAAATAAATAAATGTAAATAAATAAACATAATGGTAATTCTACAAAATAAAGAAAATGAAAGATCAATAAAAAAGGAAAATTTTAAATTAAACATATATTTAATATATACTTAATTACTTACTACTACAACCTAACCTAATATAACAGAATCATCTATTATTGTGCCGCACCATCTCATTCTGAATAGCAGAGAATCCTTCATTCACCGTGAGCGCGATTGTCATCATTCGATCTTTTTTTCGAATTACATCCTCGACTTTTTGTCGCTCGAGATTAAGCTCGCGTTCGAGGACTGCAATTCGATCGAGCGATTTCGTTATTGAATTCCTGACATCTCGCTTAAATCTCGTGACATCGAGTGACTGCTCTGGTGAATAAAACACTGTCTTACTCTTCTTGATTTTCTTCTTCTTTCCACAGTCTGGACAGTGGGCGCAGTCGGGACAGTGGGTACAGTCTGGACAGTGGGTACAGTCTGAGCAGTCGGCGCAGTCGGGACAGTGGGTACAGTCTGGACAGTAGGTGCAGTCTGGACAGTGGGTGCAGTCGGGACAGTGGGAGAGGACTCGTCGCGCACATTTACTTCATGCACTACAATTATAGACTCATCGGGCACATCGTTAGAATGTTACACTTTCTTTGATGATGACGATGAACTTGACTTCTCCATCGATTTCCGTTTTTTTGGTGATTTCTCTAACTGGAAGTCATCGTCAGAGCTTGGAGATAGCGCTTTAGGCATATCACGATGTTCAACCACCGCGCTAACGTATGCTTGGTTGAGAATTGTACCGTTTCTCGGAGACGCAGTTGAGATGCCACACTCCGTAACCTCAGTGATTGATGTTATCGTTGCACTGGGTACACGTGCCACAACGGTACTTGGAACGACACTTTGAGTTGGACGATAGGTTCTGTAATAATTTTGTATACTTCGACGTTCTGCAGGCGACAACACCGGCATCGGTTTGCCTGAAGTCGATTTACGTGATGTTGACACTTTTTTTGGCGCTGTTGAACTCCTACCCATTTTCCAAATCTTCAAAAACACTTTCACAAAGACTAACAAAACGATTAGCACAACGACTTTCACGAACACTAGCTGATAATCCAAAGAAGATGTACAACTGAACTCCTCTCACGATGCACACCCTTTTTGTTGATTTTTAAGCCCCACCTACTACCCACATCCCTTTCAATCCCTCACTTACTACCCACACCCCTTTCAATGCCCCACTCAGTCATATACCAATTAAATGTCTTAATGCCCCATTTACTACCCCACACCTCTTTCAATGCCCCACTCAGCCATATACCAATTAAATGTCTTGGGTAATTTAAAATTATTTAATGAAAATGTATTACATTCCATCATTTGATCCAAATATATATTTTTTAATTAATTACATAGATATTCCCAACTGTATACATAGGTATAGGTAAAATATAGGTATAGTTAGGTACTTCAGAGACATCATTCAGAGGGGACAGATCCAGATGACCCGAGCGTAAATACATCATCCACTTCAACAGTCCCACCTTCACCTTCAGTCTAATTAAGGTGTTAATTTGCTAAGCTGTGGACTGTAGTCAGAAACTGCTAACGTTGAAACAAAAAATATTTGTATTGATAATTGTTGATCCCAACTGTTTTTTTTTCTCAGCTTCGTTACCAAAAAAATGTCAGTTTTGTTGTTAATTTCTTTCAATTTTTTATCCACTATTTCAAACATTATTAGTAAAGTAAATGAATAAAAATCACTACAAATACACATGTAGCACGGCCTGAGAACTATATGGGCACAAAACATTAATATACTTATGGGAGTGGGAAGGACCTGGCTGTTAGTTCGACTACATATCATGTGGCGTCGCTGATATAGCTACTAAGATGGTACAACCAATAGGAATTTAGCATTGATACAGACAATAGGAATTCAGCATTAAAATATGTAAACAAAACTACAACGTGGATAATTTAATTTGTATACCCTGCCTCTCTTGTAATTTTATTCATTTTCGTGTTGTATTTGTGAGTGTGCTGTCGTGTTTGTGTCCTAGCCTGAAGTGCTTTACAAGTTTTGTGATTGTGATTAATTTTTGACTTTTTGAAGTGTGTGTGAAGATTGAATAATAGCAAAGTAAAATAAAAATATTTGTTAACGTAAATCTTCATTATTATTTTAATTTTGTTATAAACCAACTTCTTCATTAATATTTACTGAATAATGAGTATTGATCTGAATAAATAAATGATGCTATTTTTCTTGGTATACTTCCATGTAACTCTTCAACTAATAAACGATTAACTCATTACTTATATTTTCAGATGCCATTCAAGTGTATTGTTCCTAACTGTGAGGATAAAAGTTCTACAAGGCATCGTTTACCAAATCCTGCCAAGTTTTTGTTATAATTTAATGTGTGGTTGAAAGCGATTGGTAGACATGAAATAAAGGCTATGGATCCCTTAAGAATGTATAATAATTTTAGGATTTTTTTTGGATTTAGGCATTTTGCTAAAGAATATTTAGGTACAAATATGTACCATGTCAGTTAGCACATTTGTCTGTAATATTGTTTTTTTTTTATTGTAAATTTTATGTGTATTAGTATTTCTACTTACATCATCCTCCAAAACTTCATGTAATAGAATAACTTACCCAATTACAGTAGAAGAAAAACTTGGTTTAACTTTAAGGTAATTTATTTATCTCTTGTATTTTATAATACAAGAACTCGGCAATTATCGGTTATATTGTTGAGTAAGTTCACCGTCAGTAAGAGGAAAGAAGTATGAGTAATATGTTCCTACATCGCTTTGTGTGTCAGACGTAGATGTTTCTGGACGCGAAAGATTATCTGGGGGGTTGGATCAGTCCTAGGTTTTTTTGTGCGAATGGATCTAATTTCTAATTCGTTCACAATACCAAAAAATGCGAGCTTTTGCTTCTGCTATTAATTTCGATTCAAAAATATTTACAGTAATTGCCATGCTTTTGAAAAATAATAATACTGGATCCTGATCTGCAGCATCCGATTCAGATCTTTTTATATTTTCCATTATCTTTTCTCTATCAGCGGATCTTTGCTTTAATATTTCCAATATTTGTATTGTCATCCCTCCTTCTCTTCCCAGTTTTCTGTGACTTAGAATAAGTTATTTGTGTATCATGGAGTGCAGAGATGTGATGCCTGTAGGCGGGTTAGATGGAGTATTACTTTCAGATTCTGAGATGTCTTCTGGCACATCAGAATCAAGGGTAGTTTCTTGAGATTGTAAATTACTTTGAGTACTGTAAACAAAAATGGTATATACAGGGTGTTTCATAATTGGATGTCAATATTGAAGGGTGTTAATCTGTGCGTGATTTTAAGACAAAAAGTTCATATAAGCATAGGTCCATTTTCGCTTTATTTTTGATATACAGGGTGATGAATATCTGTTTGTAAAATTGTTTTTTTTTTAATAACTCCGAATGTAATGGGGTACTCGTCGTGTCGTAATACCATAAGAAACACAGCTGTTGTTGGGTTTTTTGCACTAATTTATTTTAATATATTACACTAACTTATACGTAGATATTTAAGTTACAATGGAGAAGAGAATGATGACTTGGTTGACTTGGTAATGTTGCGTTTATATAGACTAATTCGTTGATTGACTGACTAACTAACTAAAGACTGAGAACTGTGAACTGAGAACTGTCGCAACTTCTCTCGTCCTACTGGTTTTAAGCTCTGGCTTTGTTTAATATTTGATAACTTTGATAAGCAGCTTCCTGAAAGTGCTTATTGATGAATGTACAATAATAATTAATATGTTTACAGTCTGAGTACATAGGAGAAGAGGATGTTTGCGGAACTATTCTAATTTGAGTAAATAATCATTAGGACTTACAGATAGTATACAAATAATATGTTTGTGCGGACGTGACTTAATGTAATTGTTTAAGATAGGATTTTTATCTAACATTATAATAATTATTATGTGTTTTTCCTTATTCTAAAATACAATAATAAAATAAAATATGACTTACAATTCTAAATTAATAATAAATGTTTTATATTTCTATTATACAGTTAGAATACATTACACGAAACTAAATTAGATAGTTTTATAAAACTTAGTATGTGTAAACTAGGTGCAGAGACACGTCTTTTGCATAATAAACGAATTTTCATTTTTAACCAGTGGCGTCCCAATTAACTTCAACCTCATTATTTTGAATGAAAAAAATGATACGCCACTGCATTTTTGAAAAACAAAAATTATTGTATAAATGGTGCTTTATTTTGTAATAAAAAAGATCTCTTGAGTTTTTTTCTTATCTTGCACTGTTTTTTAGTAAAAAAATAAAGAACAACATACTAACCCACATTGAGCCAAACAGAAAGCATGATATAAAGATTACCTAGTAGGCTGTGGTTGTTGATTACTGTTGTGATTTATTAATTTTGACAGTTCAGTTCATTCAACTCAATTTTGATACTTAAAATACCTGTACAGTGTTATTTGATAATGGTTGAGTTTACTAATCAAGAGTTGGCAGACATTCATTACATGTATGGCTTGGCTGATGGCAGAGCGCCAGAGGCTAAACGATTATATCAAGAGCGTTTCCCGAATAGAGTCACACCAGATAGACGAACATTCTCAAACATACATAGAACGTTGGCTGAAACAGGTACTTTTAAGCCAAATAATCAATTAAAAGGTGCCCATCGGACTACTAGAACTCCAGAAGTTGAAGAAGCAGTTTTAAATTCAATTGATGAAAATCCTAATATTAGCACTAGACAAATTGGAAATAACTTGAATATCTCGCACATTCTAGTTTGGAGAATTCTTCACGATTTTCTGTTATACCCGTATCATATTCAACGGGTCCAAGCCTTACTTCCTCGAGATTTTCCTTTGCGAATCAACTTTTGTCAATGGTTTTTGGAGAAAATTGCGCAAAATCCCTTGTTTGACTGTGAAATAATGTTTACAGACGAAGCTAACTTCTCTAGAAACGCTATAAGAAATTTCCATAACAATCATGTTTGGGCCG